>NC_041385.1:713312064-713340460 GCF_002162155.2 Triticum dicoccoides
ACGACTGGTCATCTATCTCTGAATCCTCCTCTGGGGAGCTATCTGTAACCAGCAAGAAATCTGCATCAACAGGTAGCCCTGACTGCTCAGAGGACCTTGTTTTCACTCCAGATTTTCCCATGACCGACTCAAATGGCTGATGCACAAGAAGAGTAGATGAATGTATAAACATTGTTGACAAATGGAATACATTATGGAAAAAATATGGCACGATACAGTTCACATATACGATGACTGGCTAAACAGGATGGCATTGCATGATTCACGTATATGATGCCTGGCTAAAGAAGATGGCATTGCATAATTCCCATATACTCCCTCTGTTCCTAAATATTTGTCTTTTTAGAGATTTCAAATGGACTACCACATACGGATGTATATAGACATATTTTAGAGTGTAGATTCACTCATTTTGTTCCGTATGTAGTCTCTTGTTGAAATCTCTAAAAAGACAAATATTTAGGAATGGTGGGAGTATGATATAGAAACCAAACAGGTGGCATTCATACAAAGCAAATCTAAACTAAGCTGATGACATATAACATGTATAATGTAAGCAATGCGGGGCGCCATATCCATGATATGACCAACATCAACATGCCAGGTTAGAGCAAACACCTCAGGTGGTAAACAGGCGTGGTCGGCTCCTTCTGAATCCCCATCTAAACAGTTATCTTCCTCTGGAATACAATCTGGAAATGCATGAGGGGGCCCACTTGGCCCACCATGAAGCGGCGTCTGCATGACATTATATTCCCACGCAATGGTCTTCTCTTTTTCTCTACATGTTTAGTACGATTGTGTACAATATCTGACACTCATAATAAAAAAATAGTTAGATTTTGTAAGGCCTAAGGGGTGCATGCAAAAATCAAGACTGATGGTAGCAAACGAGTAGATGGATCCAAAACTAATGATAGCAGGTAGATTATAGCTTCAGTTTAAAAAGATAGACAATGGATCATCTATTGTTTGTTGCCCACCAAACATGAACCACATAGAAGACCCCAGATGAACCAGATAGTATACAGATACTATTCGTTGTTGCCTTGATATGAGACCCACGGGCATTTCAAAACTCAAGTTTGAATGATAAAGTAGTAGGTAATAATAACCGATGTATAACGTAAGCAAACACGAAAGACTGCGACCTCTCTTCTAGAACTGTGTAGTCCTCAGGTTCATCTGCTCAGTCGATGATGGTAATGCAGTTGGCGTGGCTGCCAGCAACAAGGAAGATGATCTGAGGTGGCGAAAGAAAGTCTACAGGGGGGATCCCTACTGCAGTGAATGCTTCTGACGATGGTGCACCTCAGGTGGGGTGGATGACGGCACGACAAGAGCAGGAGATAACACACACAGTTTTCTTTGACGCCTATCTGAAAATGAAGTAAATCTGTAAGGGCTCCTTAGAACTGGAGGATTCTATAAACGCAGGGACAGGAAAAACACAGGAGTAGGATAGGAATGCACGTGCAAAACAGAGCATTTGGAAACATAGGATTTCAGTCAACCTGGGTGTTTGGTTCACATGAATTGGAAGAACACAAGAATGGAGAAACATGGTCAAATTAAAGTCAAACCACGTGAAAATGAAAAAAATAAGAATCTTATGATGCCAATAATGCAATTAGTTCTGTTCTTCGTGCATATTAATTTGAAAAGGACATCCAAGTGAGTATTGAAATTCCTACGTTTTTTCTTCGAAAGAGACACCAAATGAAAAAAATCCTCCAGTTTTGCTTTGCTCCACTCCTTCTAACCAAATGCACGAATAGTAGTTCCATAGCAAAGGATCCATGAGGGATCGACATGAATGCAGAGTAATAAAGTGATGCGACGAGTGTAAAACCTCTTTGGCATAGCCTTGTGGACATCATCATCATTGGGTTGGACGTGGAGGATGGTGATGTTGGTGTGATTGTCAGAGGCAGGGAAGAAGATCCGAGGCCTCTGGAAACGGCGCTGAGGGTACTGCTCTGCTGTGATGGACGGTTCTGTCGTTAGAGCAGCTCCGGTGACGTGTATGGCAGCGAGGCTGAAGCAGGACAAGACAGACAATGTTAATCTGAAGTGGGATCCTAATATCATCTGCAATAGATGATGTAAAATACATCACCAAAAAGTGCTACATGTAAAACGCATCAGCCATGCCACGACCGCTCCGACAGATGTTGTAAGTACTGTTCACTCTGAACTTAACTGAAGAAACTGAACTTTATAGTCGAAACTGAATTTTACTATCGAAACTGATTGAACTAGTACCAGAGCATTGCAATAGATGTTTAGGGCGTTCGAGCACTTGTAGCAGAGAAGCAGTGATGTAAATCAGTAGACACTCAAGCAGGGAACGCACTAGCAGAGAGAAAGTTGTGCAGTAGCACCGCGAGCGAGTGCTAAAGAAGCAACTCCTGTAGTTGTCGCAGGTCGTGCAGCAGCAGCAGCAGCAGCACAAGCAAGAGCAAGAGCAGAGCAGCAGCACGAACGAAAGCAAGAGCAGTGCAGCAGCGCGACCGACAACAAGAACAGAGCCGCATCATGAGTGAGAGCCGGAGCAGCTGCAGCTAGTGTCGGTATGGAAGTCGCCGCTGAGGAAGCAACAACATGGGGGAGAGACGCCGTGGATGATGTGGCCGGCGATGGCGCCGTTGATGGAGACCTGCCATGGCTGCTCGATATCGAGCACCGGCAGCCCCGTGAGATCGAATAAAAGATAAAATGCAGCGGTGAGTGCAGAACCTCCTTGGTGGCGCCGAGTTGGCCTCGGCTTCATCGAAGGAATTGGTGAGGGTGCTGTGGTTCCGATGGAGCAAGTCAAGACGGCGTTGTGGGGATTGAGGTGGCGCGATAGACGAGGCGAACATCGGGGTAACTCCTTTGAGGTGGAGGACGGGGCAGCTGATCTGGCGGGACGACTAGATCGATGACGGATCCTCATCCGGTGCGGTGGATGAGGGACGGCGAGCTGTTGCGGTGGACGACGTAGTCGGGGAAGAATCTTCGGCTGGGCGGCGGTCGGGAGGCCGGCGGAGGAGCGTGGGGTTTCACGGGTTTTGGCGGCCTTGGTGTACGAATGGGGGGCGAAGGGGAAGGGAGGGGGAGCCAAGCTTAGGAATGCGCTTGTCCGAAATGTAGGGTAAGTTACCAGCGTACCCCCACTGGTTTTGACACTGCGATGTGGAGCTTCATTTCCGGTTGAGGGGTAGAAGGGGGATTTCACGTGTCTGGGCTGCGGAACCGATTTCGGATGAGGAGGGAGTTTTCGCGCGCGTCGAAATTTTGGGATAACAAGGTGCGGCGCGGGTTGAAGAGGCGGGAGTTTCAAAGCAGGTGAGACAAAAGATACTCGAGCTTGAAAATTTCGGGATAACAAGGTGTGGATTCCTTGTTCGGCAGAACAAACTTAACGTGTAAAAAACAATTCATACAAGAACAAGAGAGTCATGTCCCCTTTTACTATATTGCTATAGATGCCATTGAAAAAACTACAAGAAAAATGTAAAAAAATCGGGAGAACAAGATTACCCTGTACAGTACCAAATCGATTCGCACTTCCCGCAACAACAACAAAAAACAAATCAATTCCCACCAAAAGAAAGAGTAATGTCCCTTTTTATATGATTACAAATGCCAGGATCTAGAATTTCAATTTTTGAATCCATGTTATGTTGAATACAAATATATCGTTAGGTGACCTTGCGGTTTATAATTGATGTAATCGTACATTTTGATCTTCCATCATATATGAACATTTTACTCCACCATGTGAACATGTATATTGTCGTCTACCATATGGACTAAATTTGAATCAATTTTCCTTATTTTAATACGATTGTTGTCAAGTTATACAATAATTTAAATATTATCTTGATGACAAAAAACATGCATATAGCAGTAATCATATTTCACTATGAACTACATGTACCATACGATCTCCAATTCAAATATTTGTATCCATTTTATGTTGAATTCAAATCATAGTACGTTATTGGTCTAGGTAGCGAGATGTTCGGGATAATCTAAAACATGTTTTCATATGTATAATGTTTGGTTGAATTGGGACAAGTTTTGGTATAAGCTTCTTGCAAAACCGAAGATTCTCTCAACAAGCCTCGTGGTTATGAGAGGGAACGTGTCACCTTTGTGTGTGAAATGATATACGCTGCCTCCCCCTTGATTTTCTTTACAAAGGCAACATAGAACTATATGAGTGCCCTGTTAAATTTTGGAATTATTTCGGGTTCATTTGGCCTTTTTATACATTAATTGAGTTTCTGGACTTTTAATGTGCATAACCCAAATTTGAACTGCAGGCACATGCTCTAGTGCACCAAAGTTGGTTGAAAAATCACATGTGTGTCCTTGGTTGAATTTCTAGGTCCCATGGAAGAAATGAGAATGAAATTCAAACATCTCGGCGTTGTGACTCGGACGAGAACATCGAGAAACTTAGATTTTAAATTCATGTAAATCCAAAACTCGCCTGGAAATCATAAAACTTGGCCTGGTGTCATGTCATGGCACTAACATGTTGTGGTAAAAATTGGGCTGATTTGGAAGCTCGTGGTTGTAAGAGGGAACGTGCCACCTTTGAATGTGAAACGATATACGCTGCCCCCCCTTGAGTTTCTTTACAAAGGTAACATAGAACTACATGAGTGCCCTGTTAAATTTTGGAATTATTCCGGGTTCGTTTGTCGTTTTATAATGAGTGAAAAAGGCTGTCTTGGGGATGTCCCCATTTCTGATCTTGATTTGGTGGTATCCTAACCTCAAATCCATTTTGGAGAAGATCGAGGATCCATCAAGTTGATCATACAGGTCGTTGATCCTGGGGAGCGGATATTTGTTCTTTATTGTGACCATATTAATGGGACGATAATCTACAACCATCCAGTCCGCACCATCCTTCTTCTTGACGAAGAGGACGGGGCAAGCCCAAGGAGAATAACTAGGATGGATGAAACCCTTTTGCAAGGACTCATCAAGTTGTTTCTTAAGCTCGGCTAGTTCTAAAGGTACCATCTTGTAAGGTCTCATATAGATAGGAGCGGTTCCTGGGATAAGATCTATGACGAACTCTACATCTCTGTCAGGTGGAACACCTGGCAGTTCCTCTGGAAAGACATCCGGGAAGTCACGGACTACCGGGATATCTTCAAGATTTGGAAGAGCGCTGGCATTAAGAGAATAGAGTTGACCCTTTGCAACTCTAGTGGAAACAACTATCTTGCCAGATGGGTGTGTAAGCTGAACAGACCTGGTGTAACAATCAATCATGGCATAATGAGCTTTCATCCAGTCCATACCCAAGATTATGTTAATATTTGTAAACTTGAGGGCTATAAGTGATGCAAGGAATACAAGTCTGTCAACAAGGATCTCGTTACCATGGCTTACACTAGAGGTTTGCCATTTGGATCCAGGAGTTTGAATGACTAGCGAAGAGGGCATATCACAAACTGACATGTTGTGCAAGTTAGCATAGCTTTCAGAAATGAAGGAATGAGATGCTCCAGTATCGAATAGAACCGATGCTGGATGAAAATTGACAAGGAGTGTACCGAGAATGACATCCGGATCATCATGAGCGTCTTTAGCTAAGACGTGATACACATGTCCATGTTTAGTGCGAACTGGCTTGGCACTAATCGTCTTGCTTGATGGCTTAACACAGCCAACAATCTTCTCGGGCCGGGGTGGAGCATAACTAGTCTGAGAGCAGTCACGTGCATAGTGTCCTCGCTTCCCACATGTGAAGCAAGTCCTTGAGGTTGGGCATGGACCCGTACTGACAAGCGGTCTACTAGTAGGCCTGGGTGGAGCATATGACTGAGCTGGGTGAGGCACCATGTAAGATGGTCTTGGTGAATATCCGGAAGGAAGAGCGGAGTTTGGAACCCAAATCCGGCGCTTCTGAGAACCAAAACCGGAAGAAGATCCCAAATCACGGGTGTGCTTACGAGACTCCTCATAAGTGAGCTGCGATGTCGCTACATTAATGGCCTTGTTCACAAGAGCTTGGAATGTATCACAATGATGCAGGTGGAGATCATGACGCAACTTGGGGTTGAGACCCTTCCGAAACCTAGCCTGCTTCTTGGCGTCCGTGGACACCTCTTCAATGGCATAGAGGGCGAGGTTCTCGAACTCTCTACTGTAAGCATCAACAGCCATCTTACTCTGGGTAAAACTACAGAACTCTTATCTCTTGCGATCAATGAGGGCCTGGGGAATGTGATGCTCGCGAAAAGCCTCAATGAAATCCCTCCAGGTAGGAATCTGGCCAGCTGGAAGCATAGGCTCATAGTTCTGCCACCAAAGACTAGCAGGACCTTTTAGGTGGTATGTGGCATAGGTGACCTTGTCATCTTCAGCTACGTTCGTGGAATGTAGCTTATGAGTGATGCTACGGAGCCAGTCATCTGCATAGAGTGGCTCAATAGAATGATGAAAGGTGGGTGGTTGCAAGCGAATGAAGTCATGAATGGTTGCAGACCCTTTGAACTGATGTGCGGTGTTCTCCTCGATACGTGCCAACAAGCGGTTAGACTCACGCTTGTTCCTCTCCATCTCTAACATGAACTCGGTCAACGAAGGTAGGTCGAGAGGATCCTCATCCCTACCATCTCCTTGGTTCTGGCTACGAGCAACAGAACTTCGCTTAACTAATGACATCTTGAGAAACGAAACCAAGGACGGAATCAACATCAACTATAGGCTATAGAATGTAGGACAGGGAAATTAGTAACTCTTGAACTCCTAGGGCAATTCCGGCAGCATAACGGCAGTAAAATGCTCAGAATGATACATCCTACTAAAATGGGATAGTACATCAACTCAGCATCACCACTCAAGGTTCTGAGATCATACTAAACAGACTACACTGGAAGTACTCGAAAACTAGAATATGACTCTGATCAACCAATCATATGGGACTACGGAGTAGTAACACGTGATCCTAATAGACGGAACAGAAAGCCTAGTTCCTTAACCCCGTAGGAAAGATACGATGACTCAGATCAGAAGGCCATGAGGTAAAGGAGTAAAAAGAGCTTTACGTTCCTTCCCACAATCAATTCCCTTACATAACTAAAGAATTTCTAGACTCAACTTCGACCAGTTTGGCTGGTAATCCTATAGGCAGTCAGGCTCTGATACCAAAGCTGTCAGGACCCTGATTCTATGCCACACCGATCTAGCATATAACACCTCATATCACTTTGCGGCCTCACGCACGGTATTCCCACGGGTGTCGCCTTACCATGCCTGGGACCATTTGTGCCTTTTGGCACACATATATGATGGTGTCACTAGCATCCATATGACAAAGAACCTAGGCTGACATGGCTAGTCGTGAACCCAAATTGGCACTAACTTATAGGGACAGGCATACATGACCCAGCAACGAACGTGACTGTCATCAGCGAGTGAATTCGGGTACCAGCTGGGCTAGCACGACTCCGGAGAATGCGGGCTGTAGCAGGCTAACAGGACTTCGGTAGACACCGCATGACATTTCCCCGACGGGACAGACACAGGAACAAAGAAGGACACATGCTGGCCAGCCTAAGTGTTCCAGAGTAGTAGCAAGCTACGAGGGCTCAGTGGAAGCACTAGGAGACATTCCCGGTAAGAGAGGCTACTAAGGATAAACAACTAGATAGTCAGATCCCACACATAGCAATACACACTACACATACGCATAACATGCAAGTATGTGCTGTACAATATGGCATCACAACATAACTCAACAACTCATATAGATAAAGGCTCAGAAGAGCTATCATAGCATTTCTTACAAGCAGGGGTCACATGACCCAACATGCAGAGCATACAAGCAACAAGCGGAAGCATTACATGTCTGAGTACAGACATCTACAAATGAAGAAGGCTGAAGGGAGTGGCCATCTACAACACCCGATCAAGATCGTAGCTGAGGTACAAGCTACTTGTCGAAGTCCACGTAAACTAGTAAGACCGAAGTCTCCGCTGAAAAAAAAACATAAATAAAGCAACATGAGTACAAAGGTACTCAGCAAGACTTACATCAGATCCTATCATACATGCATTTGTATCAAGAAGGTAATGTGGGGTTTAGTTGCAGCAAGCCAGCTTTGACTCAGTGGTTATCCTGTTCTACGACTATGAGAAACTTCTTTGAGGTGAGACAACGCACACGAGTCCACTAATCACCACATAATACACCACTATGGATTCATCCCCGTCTCCCTACGAGAAGTCCATCCATAGCACTCACACTTGTCTTGAGCATTTTAGAGTATCCACTTGAAGTTGTCTATGTACCACGTAAGCATCCAAGAAGTCCATAACCTCGGACCCGGCTATTCGACTAGATCATGTTAACCCTGCAGGGGTGTACTTCTTCACACACGCTCTCGCCACTTACCCACATGTACACGTCATGTATCTCGGCAACCTTCAAGCGGAAGCCTGGCGAGGGTGTCGGCCACGACCTGACTAACCACACAAGACTCTAGTCCAGGTTTATCGCCTATCGGGTTCCATCCGCAAGGAGATCCAGCCGGGGTGTCGCTCACGGCCCCAAACGATGTGAGCAGGGTTCCCAAGCCCACCATCCGGGTGCCACTTGGTACACCGTGCCACGTGTGCCTAGTCTGTCCCAAGCCCACCCTGTCGGGTGCCACTCGGTAGAAGAATAACACTGCCTACAAACACCAGAAACTAGTTGCGACTCCTGGACAGAGATCAAGTCGGTTAATAAGTCGAGAGGGCTTGGAGTGCCCGGAGCCCAATGTGTGGTAGTATCGAGTCATTGGACAACATACATAGAACTCAGTGCTTAAGGGTGGTTCCAGTGAGACAACCCACCATGTACTCCTACATGGCCTCTCACTGCTACCTTTACCAAATCGTGTTCACACACTTCACTCTCAGCATCAGAACATAGCACTGTACTCCAATTCCTTCACAATGAATCAGAGCTGACACACTCTAAGCAATAGCAGGCATGGCATGGTAGGAACACAACAATGGCTTCAATCAACTCCTACACATGCTAGTGGGTTTCAACTATTTACTGTGTCAATGACAGATCATGCATAGGAATGGGTTCAGCTACCGCAGCACAAAGTAGCAGTTGAATCATTGTTGTATTAATGCAATAACAAAGAGCAGGAACGAGAGAGTAGGATTGTATCGGAATGAACAAGGGGTTTGCTTGCCTGGTAGATCAACAGAGGGGGCACTGCTCCTCAGACAGGTACTCTAGAGCACTCTCCGGAGCAGGACCTATCGAGAAGGAACGGTGTCGACAATCAAAACACAAGCATATGCAACAATATGATGCATTATCATGGCATGTAGATGTGATGTTGTTTGAGCCAATGCAGCTAGCATTCATTTGCATGAAGTCCATTTGAACCAAAGATTCAAATGCATCTCCAAAGTAAGCTCTTTATAAATGCCATTATAGTGTTTCACTTATACAGTAGGTATAAGTTGGTTTGTCATGCATGAAACTAGTACAGATGGATAGCTAGCATTTTTCTGATAATTTTTCATATATAAATTATTTCAATCTGAGCTATGGTTGAATTTCTATCATTTTTTGAAGTTTATAGCATTTTCTGGATTTTCCTGATTTAATTTAAATCCAGAAAATAAATAACTGCATCAGCACTACGTCATGCTTGTGTCAGCAGGTCAACAGCGCTGACTGGGTCAAACCTGACGTGTGGGGTCCACACGTCAATGTCTCAGGGTTAATCGGGGGGGTTTATTAGCTTAACTAAAGGATTAAGGGGCACTGGGCCCACTGGTCAGTGTTAGGGGGTTTAGTTAATGGTGATTAGCCCTAAGCTAATCACCTGACCCACGGGGCCCACCTGACGGCCCGGCGAGGTCAAAACAGTCAACCCGCATCGGCGTTTAACCGTCGGCGAGGCCGAACGCGGCGGAGGGGCTCATGATTCGCCCTCTGACGTCCATTCGGGCGGCGGAGACCACAGACGAGAAGCTAGAGCTCGTCCGCGTTATTTGGAGCAAGCGGGAGGCTGCGGGGGTACTGGAGCTCCCCGGAAACGAGCTCGAGGCGGTGGCCGGAGTTCGGCGGGGAGGGGAGAAGGGGCTACGGTGCTCGGCAGGGGCCGGGGTTGGTCGTGTTCGTCTCCTGGAGACGTGCTAACCACGGCGGCGTGCTCGGTTGCAGGTGCCTGTAGGTGTGGCTGCGGTGGCAACATGGTCGGCGGCGAGGTGCTACGGCCGTGGTGGGGAAAAGGAGCTATGGCATGAGAACCGAGGAACGGAGAGAGGGGGACGGGGCAAGAGCTCACGGCGGTTCCAGTGGCGTATTCAGCGAGCTCGGGGGAGGGCTGGAGTCGGCGGGGCAGCGATAGGGATCCACGGCGGCCGAAGGCGAAGATGGCAATGGCTCTGGCTCCACGGGGCGCTCCGGCTTGCGTGGCTCGGCGGAGGGCTTCAGAACGAGGAGGTGGAGCTCCTGGGCTTGTCGGAGAGGCGAGGGGGAGACGGTGGCTACGGCAACGGAGAGCGGCGGCGACGGGCGCGTTCGGCCGCGAGAGAGACAGCGAGGGGAAGAGGGAATTGGCACGGGAGAGAGCGAGAGAGGCTTGGGGGGCGTGGCGTCATCCAGTCGTTCCAGGCTACAAGAGGGAGAAGCAGGAGGTGGCGGGGAGACGTGGCCGCGGCCGGACACGTGGTCGCGCGCGCCGGCGCGTGCTCCTGTCCTTCTGTCGTCGCCAGGAGGACAACGGTTGGCGGTTGGGCCAGTGGGCCGCACCGCTGGGCCGGTTGAGGCGCCAGATGGCTGCAGGGCGTCAGGTAAGCTTTTCCATTTTGTTTTCTTTTCCATTTTTTTCTGACATTTGTTTGATTTAATAAAATGCTAAATCATTTTATTTTCTTATGCCAATTTTTGTATGGGCTAGTGGTATTATTCCAGAGCTCCTCAACAACTGGCATAATTTTTGGACAATATTATATATATAACATTATATATCCATCGCAAATATTTACTGCATTAATTCCAAATGCCCAAAATAAATACTTATGAGCTCCTAAAAATATTGGTTTGATTTTTATCTCTGTCCAATATTTTCATAGAGCAACATGTACATTTTCTTGGACCTTTTTGGAGAAATTTTATCTGGGTCATTTCCAGAAATGATTCTGAGGGTTTCACAAATCCCCATTTCAAATTTAAATGGAATTTAAACATGATGCACACAAGACTAACTAGTCTAGGTCATACCAGAACTAGGGATGTGACATGTTGTTACGTTACAATCGGAAACACAAGTATTATTGAAACCGTGGGCGTTCTATTTACTACCATTTACGTGTCGCCACGCGTCCCCTTTTTTATTATCTAGGAGGCGCCGTGCAGGGTAGCTACAAGAGGCGTGCGATCAGACCCCTGCGCGTGCTTATCGGGAGGAGAGACCTTTGACCTCCATTTGCCGTCCACCTCTCTCCCAAGGTCTCCATTAATGGCACCCGAGCCTCTGTTTAATGGTGTGGCTATGTCTCACTCAACTGAGATTTAAGAGGGAAAAAAGAAAATCTAAAAGCACGGATCTTAATGTAAGATCCAACGGACCTATATAGCATCTACTGCGACTTATAGCAAGTCTGATGAATATATAAGGATGATTAATTGTCTTACATAATTAGGAAGATAATTAAAAAAGCCACATGCGGCTACGCCCGAAATACACAAGGGCAAAAGAAGAAGAAATACAAGGATCTGGCTCGCTGATCTCTACTTTCTTGATGCATTGCTGCAGGCCGCGGGAACTACTCTCCGTGGCGAGCGGTGATCAGCTCTTTCGTGTCCTCAAGACACTGCTTGAGAACATCCACGGATTCCTCCACCAGCCTTTGGAGCTTGATGTGGAGCATGTCATTCTCGTCCATAAGTTTCTTGACGTTGACGCCGGTCCTCTTCAACAAGGCACTGGTCTCCTCCTGCTGGTCTGCACTTCGGACGATCTTCGCCCTCAGCAGGTTGCGCTCGGCCCAGAGCCTCTCATCGCCCTCCCTTAGTTGTCGGAAGACTAGCCTGTTCAAACGAGGCTTTCATGTCATCCTGCAACCTCGGCCAGCCGGGGATCTGATCCATCTGGCTATGGATGATGGCATGCATGCACCTATAAGAGTTGTCGCCTGCCCGCGAGACATTTTCCCAGGCCGCCGCGGTGCAACAGGACATCTCTGCTGCATTCGTGGCGCAGCGGGACATCGATGCTGCTTCCGCAGCGCGGCCGGACTAGTCTGCTGCATCAACGGCGCGGCGGGACCTCCGTGATGCTTCGGCGGCGCGGCAGGACCTCTGTGCCGCTACTTCCGCGCGGCGGTACATGTCGGCTGCTTTCGCAGCAAGGTGGGACATCTTCGTGCTTCCGCTTCCATGCTCGCCTCTCCCTGGTGGTAATCTCTCGACACAGAACTCATGCTGGCCATGGCAGACGCAAGGGAAGGATGCTGAATGACTTGTTTGTTTTTGTCGATGAGGAGTTGAGGAGGAATGTGCAGTCATCTTGGCATAGTAGTATTTATAACCGAGTACTAATACACTCCTAAGTGGAAAACCGTTTAGTTTGTGATTGGTGTGAAGAGGTTTGCAATTCAATATAGCGTGGCAGTAGTAGTAATTTGGAATGTGACGAGACGCAAGCTCAAAATTTATTGACGGTTCTAGTTTTGAAGTACGGCATTATTCCCGGATGGCGTTACGTGGGCACGTGTTCTCGGCCGTGGTGTAGCATATGCCATGGTAGTTATTTTTCTACTGTTGTGTACGTGCAATAACTGGCACTATCGTATACATATCTTACGGTTAATGGGGCGTTCGATAGGAATAGACGTGTGGCGAGCTATAGGCTAGTCTTTTTTCAGACGCATTAAACCTATCTCTCGGGACTTCTCGCACGCACCATCGTGCCACCCACAAAAACTTGTACTCTGAGTTTAGTACGTTATACAGGAAGACAAGAGGTGCACGCACGCACTCGTCCTCTCACACACGCCTCTATTTTTTCTTGAAAAGGAGGATGATGACCCCCGACCTCTGCATCTGGGAGTCACACACGCATCTGTATGTCACATCCCTAATTCTGGTCTGACCTATGCTAGCTTCCATGCGAGCATCATATTTAAATTATGTTTAAAGTTGAAATGGGGATTGATCCAAACCCTAGCACCAAATGAATTCAAATAGGATCAAATAAAATCCTTTTCAATAAATCCAAAATGTCCTCTAGAAAAGTTCATGATTTTTGACAAAAGTGAAAACGTCTGGCAAAAATGATGCACATATTTCTAGGCCATTTTTGGACTCTTGAATTAAATCGTTATGTATTTAAATTTGGGCATTTAATTGCTACAACAATTATAAATGCTCAAATAATTCTGGAAATAAATGTGGGTTGTTGGAAATAATTCAACAGGTCCTCACAATTTGTTTCAGGATTTTTAGATGAGGTTTAGTATTTTTACTAAATCCAGAAACAAAGATAGAAATAGAAAATAGAAAATAAAAGAGAGAGAAAGGAACCTACCTAACTTACCTGTGCAGCCCACCTGGCGGCCCAAGTGGCCGGCCCAGCCCACCAGGCCACCCTCCTGTCGTCTTCCTCCCCCTCGCCCCGAAGCAGCTCGATGGCGAGCGCCGACGCCGCCCTGGCCACCTCCTGCTTGCCACCGAGGCGCCCCCGACGCGTCTGGATACGCCCCGCAGCCCCCTCTGTCTCACCCCTCGCTCTCTGCTCTCTCTCTCTCGACCTCTTTTCTCTCCTCTGCTTCCTCTTCCGAGCGCAGCCTTCGCCGCCGACGAGCACCACCACGGCCACAGCCATCCCCGAGCCGCCCCGAGCTATCCCTGAGTTCCGCCACCTCGTTCCCTACCTCCTCACCGAGCCATGCGACCGGAAGGGCCCCGAAGCGCTGCCCCCGATGCTTTTCCCCTCCTCGGCCACCGGAGATCCCTCTCGCTGCCCCGCTCGCTCCGGTGCTTCCCCGAGCACGCCGAGGCCACCACTGCACTCGCCGTGAGCCCCTGCTCCCAACCCCTTTCTCCCCTCTGTCGATTTCCTCCTCTAGCCCCTTTTGGCCACCCCAACCAAAGCTTGCCGCCGTTGTGCTTCATCGCCACCTTGGCTAGAGCCCACCTCTGCCGCATCTGAGAGCATCACCGTGCTCAGCACGTTTGCAGGAGCACCTAGCACCCCACCGCTCGACCTGTCGTGCACCACAACACCGATTCCGAGCACAACCGAACTCCGGCAGCCGCCTGCCATCGTTGCAGCCGTCGTTTCGTCGATCCGTGCCCTATAGCGTGAACCCGAAGCCCTCCACCGCGCTGCATGCTCGCCAGCGACCAACCCCGGCGGCAGCCGATGTGGCATCGTCATTAGTACTAATGACAGGGCTAACTAACCTCCTATGTCACTGACAAATGGACCCCACGCCATTAATTAATCATAGGTTATCCCCTTGCTTAGATTAAGCTAATGCCCGTGGCCCCATAGGTCAGTTTGACCTAGCCACGTCAGCATTGACCCGGTCCCACGTGTCAGCCTCTGTAGATTACTCTGTGCCACTGACCAGTGGGCCCTACTGGTCAGGTTTGACCTGGACTAGCCCCGTTGACCCGCTGACGTCAGGCTGATGTCACGCTGACGCAGTAATCCTTTTCTAGAATATAAATAAATCTTAAATGATTTATTTATTTCAGAAAAATAGCCAAAACTTCTAAAAATCATAGAAAATAATCTATAACTCATATTGAAAAGATTTATATATGAAAATGATCAGAAAAATCCAATCTATCCATCTGCACTGGTTTTATGCATGTTTAAGCAACTTAAACCTGTTGTTTATATCAAAACATGATAATGCACTTTATTAAGTCATAGTTTCAATTTCAACTTGAACCTTGGGTTCAAACTAACTCAAACCCATCTGATTATAGTTGCATTAGCCCAACACACTCATTTTGCCATGTCATGATCATGCATCATATTGTGCATTGCATTGATTGTGTTCCCTTCTGTGTTGCCGGTATTTGTCCCCTCTCGATAGACGTGATACCGACAATGAGATCGGTGACACCGATGAAGAGCTATACTATCTTCAGAAGTGCCAGCCAAGCAAAACCCCCTTGTTCATTCTAATACAATCCTACTCTCTCGCTCCTACTCTCTTTTACTGCATTAGGACAACAACAATTCATCTGTTACTTGCTGTGGTAGCTGAACCCCTTTATCCTCTGCATGACCTGTCATTGCCACAGTAAATAGATGAAACCCACTAGCATAAGTAGGAGTTGTTTGATCCCTGATGTGCCTACTCATTCATGCTTGTTTGTCATGCCTGCTACTGCTTAGAGTTGAGTCAGGTCTGATTCATCGGGGATGAATCGGAGGTGTGTAAACATGTCCTACTGTGTGTGAGCTAAGTGTGTGAACACGATTTGGTAAAGGTAGCGGTGAGAGGCCATGTAGGAGTACATGGTGGGTTGTCTCATTGAAGCCATCCTCAGGAACTGAGTTCTATGTTTGTGATCCATGAACAGTTACTACCACTCATTGGGATCCTTAAGTGAGCCTCTCGGCTTCTTAATCACCCTTGTCCTCTGTCCAGGAGTTGCAAGTAGTTTCTGGTGTTTGTAGTATGCTGGAGGCCGTGGGCAACGCTGACCCGAGGGGTGGGCTGTGATGTGGTAAGCACGTGGCCGGGTATGCCGGGCGCCCATTTGGTGTCGCGGAACCCTGTACACATTGTTCGGGGCCGTATGTGGAAACCTCGGCCGGACTCCCTGCGGATGGAAACTGAATAGGCGATAAACTTGGTCTAGAGACTTGAGTGTTTAGGTAGGCCGTGGCCGACACCCTTGTTGGGCTTCCGCTTGAAGGTTGCCGAGTACATGTCGTGTAAACGGCAGTAAGTGGCGAGAGCATGTGTGAAGAAGTACACCCCTGCAGGGTTAACATCATCTATTCCAATAGCCATGTCTGCGGCAAAGGACCTCTGGGTTGCCTATACAGTTCATAGACAAGTGATAGTGGATACTCTAAAATACACAAGATAAGCGTGAGTGCAATGGATGGCGTTCTCGTAGGGAGACGGGAGCGGATCCATAGTGGTGTATTGATATGGTGAATATGTGGACTCGTGTGCGCCACCTCAAAAGAGTTACTTGCAGTCGTAGTTCAGGATAGCCACCGAGTCAAAGCTGGCTTGCTGCAGTTAAACCCCACCATCCCCTTTCTTGATAATGATGCATATGTAGATAGTTCTGATGTAAGTCTTGTTGGGTGCATTTGTACTCATGTTTGCCTATTTTATGTTTTGTAGAGAGACTTTAGTCTCGCTAGTAGTTCCGCGTGGACTTCGACTTTTAGCTTGTTACCTCAGCTACGATCTTGTGCCCTTGGCAGGATCTGGTAGATAGTCAGGCTTCTCAGCCTTTTTCATTTGTAGATGTCTTTACTCAGACATGTTAAGCTTCCGCTTGTGCTTTGACTTGTATGCTCTGAATGTTGGGTCATGAGACCCATGATTGTAATATATCGCTCCTCGGAGCCTATTGAATAAATACTTGAGTTGTAGAGTCATGTTGTGATGCCATGTTGTATTTGCACATATCGAGCATATTGTGTGTATGTTATTGAAATGCATGGTATGTGTGCGATCTGACTATCTAGTTGTTTATCCTTGGTAGCCTCTCTTACCGGGGAAATGTCTCCTTGTGCTTCCATTGAGCCTTGGTAGCTTGCTACTGCTCCGGAACACTTAGGCTGGCCGACATGTGTCCTTCTTTGTTCCTGTGTCTGTCCCTTCGGGGAAATGTCACACGATGTCTACCGGAGTCCTGTTAGCCTGCTATAGCCCGGTTTACCGGAGTCCTGCTAGCCTAGTTTCTATAGCCCGGATTCACTCGTTGATGACCAACACGTTCATTGCTGGGTCATGTATGCCTGTCCCTGTAAGTTAGTGCCACTTTGGGTTCACGACTAGCCATGTCAGCCCGGGTTCCTTGTCATATGTATGCTAGCGACACTATCATAAACGTGAGCAAAAAGGCGCAAACGGTCCCGGGCAAGGTAAGACGACACCCCTGGGAATACCGTGCGTGAGGCCACAAAGTGATATGAGGTGTAACATGCTAGATCGGTGTGGCTTTGAGTCGGGCTCCTGACACTGTAGCTATGAATTGTAGTGTTCTCAACCATCTGATTGGCTCTATCATAGGATTCACGTTGCTCCTTGGCCTTGAGATTGAGAAGTTTAAAACGCGGAGGCTAAGCTCGAGGCGCGAGGTTTTGGTTAATGTGCGGGCCGCACATGGCACCAACACGACACGAGCTTCGTCTGCCTAGTGCGCAGTCCGGTGAGTTGTCCAACACAACCAGGCCCTGCTTGGTATCTGCGCCTCGACTTATGCGCAGAGAAATTAAGGTCGGAAGGACTACTACTAGTAGTAGTACTACTTTGACGTGTCGCGTCAACTCGCTCAAGTATGAAACACTTCATGAACAAACAAGCATATACTCCCTCCATTCCAAAATACTACTCTACTTGACTTCCATTTGTCCAAAAATGGATGTACCTATACACTAAAACATGTCTAGATACATCTATATTTTGACAAATGGAAGGCATGTATTATGGAATGGAGGGAGTGCTTGTCATCAAAATGGATAAAAAGGGACGTATCTAGAACTAATATACGTCTACATACATCTCCTTTTATCCATTTTGATGACAAGTAGTACTTCTTACCCAAAGGAACTTTATATCCAACAGACACAAAATATCCATTCGACTGTTGGAAATTACTGATCTAATGTCGAAGTAATTGCTGCATCGCCACCAAAACCCACCATTTCTTAAGCTAAAGTAGACCGAGGTAATCCCTATATTAGCATATTACTAAGATAAACAGAAGGCACTGTAGAAACATTTAGGACGTAAGCTTGTCAATCTAAATGTGGAGGGACATCAGCTTAGCCCCGGCCAGCAGCTTGCGCGGAACTAAGAAGGTCAGCTCCTGCATGGCAACGTCGCCGGGATCCTTGCTGCTTGTCACCTCCATTTCCACCTTGACAGTGTCGTTCGTGCCTTTGGGCTCCCCGGCAGGCCGTTCGCCCACAGCTTGGCCACATAGTGCGGCAGTGGGCATGCCCCCACTCTGATGTAGACAACCGACACGGTGATAGGCGCGCCGATGTCGAGCATGCCGTCGACCAAGAAAAACGCGCGTCCGTCCTCCTCCGCGAACAGCAAGAGCCGTGGCTCTGACAGTGGCACTTGCTGCTGGAGAACCTTTTTGTACTGGATCCTATGCACGGGCATGGGATGCGCGATGCTGATGTAGTGGTAGAGCGCCGGCGGCGGGCCTTCGTAGCCTCAGACGGGCACGGGGCATTTGCAGGGCGCGAGCGGACACACGCTCTGGTGATCGGCGAGCTTGTGGTAAGTGACGTAGAGCCCACAGCCTTCGTGTGGGCACTCCACCCTCACCGACGAAAGGACGGCGTCCACCGCCGTGTTCCGCACATCAAAGCCACCGCCGCGCTCGCACTTCTGGCACTACCGCTGGTTCCTGGGGCGCTCGACGCGGCAGTCCGCGCAGGCCAGGTGCCCTCCCTTGCATTGCAGAAATCAATCGAACAGCACATCAATCAAGAAACCTACACCTTGCTCAATCAGCTGAACGGACGAGGTGTATTTGAACCTCATACACTGGAGGCATCAAGGGGAGGAGGCACAAGGGGCAGTGGAGCACGGTGAGGTCCATCGAGACCTTAGAGAGCTCCATCGTCGGGTCCTATTCCTTCTGCATGATCGCGCCCTCCTCATGCACAACCATCTCTCGCTTGGGCCGGGGCATTACAAAGCTTTACCGTCACATATTTATACTACTTCAAGGTGCATTAAATCAACACAAGCAAGTATCAAAAGGAGAGTCACGGCATGCATGCATGCATTGTAATTAATGCACTGGTAAACATAAATTATTGAAATATATCGAGTGCGGTGCTTTGATGTGTCGCATCAACTCATACATCAACGAGAAGTTTGATTATCATCTCCCTCGCGGACTTAACTGCACCTGCCTTTGGTTGTATGACAGGTTGGCCACCCACCTGTCGGGCCCACCTGTCATACACGCAAAGTCAGGAGCGTCCCTCCCTCGCCCATGAGTGTGGTGGCTGGCAAGACTAGGAGAAGCTTTCGCTACACGCTCTCCCTCCCGCACGCAGTGGACATGCAGCAGTTCAATCGGTGTCAGATGGCCAGAAGCGTACTATAGTACTCCTCCAGTGTAGTAGTACTCCATCATTGTTCGACTTCCAAAAGAGGCGAAGAGCCAAGCGCAGCCCGGACGCTCGTGTGGCAGTTTCATGTGTAGAGTAGTCTAGGATAGCGTGTACCGTGCCTGTAAGCTTAAAATCGTTGGGGTCAGCTCCATGCTATGTGGTTGTCTCCAAGTTTTTAAAAAAATTAAAATAGTCTTCTGGCCCTACCTGTCATCCTGGTGATTGTAGTTTGCACGCTCATCTGGTCAAGACAGGAATATATATTTAATTTGTGGTGGGTAAATGTTAGAGGTTGTAGCAAATATATTGTACACTACGGGTCTTTCAGCCAAGTTTACAGGCAAGCATGTAAGGCCAGTGCTATGATGTGTCGCGTCAACTCGTACAACGAGGAGAAGCTTGATTTTACTACTACACGCCTTCTCCCTCGCCCATGCGCGCGGTTGCTCGCAAACGAGGACAAGCTTTTTCTTATAGTACTACAACAAGCTATCCCTCACGCTCGCGGTGGACGGACATGCAGTAGTGGATTCAACACTATAGAAGCAGTAGTAGTAACATCATTGTTCGTCTTCTTGAAGAGGCGAAGAGCCAAGCGCAACCCGAACGTGGCAGTTGTGAACATTGGAGTACGCATATAGCCAGGCTCTTGCATGAGACAAAATTGCTATGTGAGCCCACTAATGTACTAGTACGTACTACTACTTGCTAGTATAGCCCTGTAAACCAGAAAGGAGTATTTGCCTTTCTAGAGATTTCAAAAAGTGACTAGACTACACCGAGAAGGAGTACATATGGATAAAAATGAGTGAATCTGCACCGTAAATAAATACGCAGTTCTCTCATTTTCCTCTCCGAGGTGCACAATATTGAGTATACTGACTAGTCTCTTTTTGACACGCATTTATGTTTTTTTACACAGTGTAGACGCAAGCGCTCATATACACGCGCATACTCTCACCCCTATGAACGCACACATGCATGGCACTATCATCTTGAAATTTACGAAGTCACCATAGGCACCTCATCATCAACGGGAATGTCTCCTGACATGCGATACACGCGAGTGGCAGTCGCCTCCATAGGTGCTTGAATGCCAAGGAGGGAGAGGGTAGCGGTTCCCGAGACGTTGAACGGTCAATGATGCATCCTCAATTACATGCAAAGGGAATTAATTGGAGAAGCAGAATAGAGCCAGCACGATGTGAATGCAACAAAGTTTGGACTCTCATATAAAGGCGCCCCACCACTCCAATCCATCTACTCCTAAGTCTCTATGCAACACTGCTCACTCCAATCCAAGACCAAGTGACCAGAAGCCACAAGCACCTATGGAGGCGATGGACGCAAGCGGCAGTCGGCTGTGCCAAATCATCCAAGGTGCCGGCGTGCGGCCCCGCACCGCGCACCGTTTCCATATGGTGCTGGCGACCACCGGCATCGTAGCCCTCGCCGACGCTGGCTTCGCCTCTCGCATGGACGACATGATGGTCAACTCCATCTGCAAGTTCACCACCGCCAAGAAGCGCGCGGACGACCTTGCCGTACTGCTCCAGCCCGCGCACCTAGGCTCCTCATTGCCTGCCACCCTCATCGGCCTCCATGGTGACCAACTCTTTCAAGCACTAGTGGCCCTGCAGGTGCCGGAGGTCGCGACGAAGAATGTGCACCTCGAGGTCGCGCTTGCCGCGCAGCGCTCGCCATGCAAGAAATTGTCAGCCTGCACATCCACGTCTACGAGGAAATCGTCTACATAGGCCACTACAAGGCAAGTGAGGACAGAAAGACGTTGGCCTTCTTCCAGCGGATGTTATCTTTGGACGCCATTGTTCAGAAGCATGTCGACCTGGCCACGAAAGCCGTTGCTACTTAGGCATCGTTCGGTGGGCCGGCGCCCTGAGTCGAGGAGGTGGACGTCGTCGATGGATGCATCTCTTCTTCTTGCCTCCAGTAACCAGCACTACATCACCTTGTGGTCTTAATTGTTTTTAGTATAGTACTCCCTCCGTTCCCAAATATAAGTCTTTCTAAAGATTCCAGCAAGTGACTACTACATATGGAGCAAAATGAGTGAATCTACACTCTAAACTATGTCTACATACATCTGTATGTTGTATTCCATTTGAAATAGTATCTAAAAAGGCTTATATTTAGGAACAGAGGGAGGATATGGCATTTTTATTCCTGTCGTAACGTTTTCACTGTGAGGTGGGGCCACAGTTGAGCAAACCCACCCCGCCCACTGGGCGTCGGCCGAGTTTAGAATTAGAAGAGAGAAACGAGGGAGCAGAGCTAGCTGTAGCACAGACGCTGTTATCAGATGGGACTTGTGCTGATAGAATAGGAATACTGAGCACTCGTACCTCTTTTTTTAGGGAAAAAATAGTCGTATGTCTAGTACCAGTAGTTGGGTGCGTGCGACCTATAGCTATCATCACTTTAGGTCTCCTTTTCAAACCGCAGCTACGCTTCACAGTACATATTCTTTCACGCATTTATCCTCCTATATGTACTCCTAGGCTATTTCCACGTGCTCCCATTTGCCTACATGTGGGACATAGAGCATCTAGGTCGTAGTGCATGCACGACTCGGAGCATATGCTGGGGTACTTTACATTTCAGACCTCACGAATCACATGCAAACCCCCCGCAGAAGAATAAATAAATAAATGAATTACTACATGAAACCGAATTATTTTTGTAGAAACCGGAGCACGTTCATTAAATTTTGGACATAACATATTTATAAAAAATGACCGGACCAAAACTAGTCTATGGGCCTCTTTGATTTTTCCCGCAAAAAAAGGGCCTCTTTGATTCGCAGGATACTGAAAACACATGAATGGGGAAAGTATGATGGCGATTAACCGAGACGAGGAGAACTCTAACTCAGTTAGAGGTTAGAGTTAGATTCTAACCCAGAACTAACTCTAAACCAAAGAGGTGTATGGATGGCAGGGTTAGATTGACAATAAATGCTCTTTCTCAATAATTTGACTACTTTGGACCCTATTTCCTGCTGGATTTGGTGTGGCCGCTCTTGTGTGGCCTCCTCCTGCTCATAATAGACATAAAAGAACCATCTTTACAAATCAAGCATGCAAAACATGATAATTTTTACTCTGTCCATAAAAATGAGATATCCCACTTAAACATACAAGTCGTCAATCAAGCTTCACAAAAAAACACTCCATGAAACAAAGCATGAGCTAATTCATCACGGAAGTCATTCACGATAGGGAGGGAGCCCGGAGCCCCTCACACACCGAGGGAGGAGCTTGCCATCGTTGCTTTGGAGGGAGGCTGATCTGTAGAGCCCAAGCCCCGGGAACCCCTCCGACGCTGGCCCTTGCGAGTTGAGGTCGACACTGGCATGGGTAGCAGGGCCGGTTGCTGCCGACTGGGAACTTAATCTTTGGGCCTCTAGAAATAATGCAAGCCTGAAACTAAAATACCTAGAAAGGTGAACTGAATCTTTGGGCCTCTAGAAATAATGCAAGCCTGAAACTGAAATACCTAGAAAGGTGAACTGAATCTTTGGGCCTCTAGAAATAATGCAAGCTTGAAACTGAAATACCTAGAAAGGTGAACTGAATCTTTGGGCCTCTAGAAAGATTTATTACCTCCTCAAGCAGCATCAAAAAATTCCATGCATGAACCACAAATCTATACCAAGTTTGATCAGGATCTACTTTTCCAAATCAGAATTAGCGCTAGAGTGAGCAAGGTCAATGATATGGTTGTAAGACAGAGAAGGAACGAACAAACTCACCCCTCTCGCAACCTCCCTGGTAGATGCGCCGCCGCCACGCACGACAGAGGGAGAAAAACGACCTGTGAAGGGGGAGCGGGGCAACCTTCAAAGGCCGGAGGGAGAGGGCGGCCGGAGTAGGGCGATAGAGGCCACAAGGAGAGGGCAGCCGGAGGAGAGAGAGGGCGAGCGGCACTTGGGCGGGCGGCTCTATGGGGAATAGAGAGGAGTCGTGCTAGAGGGGAGGGAGCGATCTGGTGCGGGTAGGGCAGATTTTTTTAGTTCTCTTTTATTGGGCCCTAGGGTAACTAACCCAATTAGAACCTCTCCATCGGGCTAGTTTTTTTAGCTAGGTTAGAGCAAACTAGCTCAAACAAACCCCTCATGTTTCGATAATTTGAGGCTATTTCAATCCAAACTAGCTCTAACTCATGGATCCAAACAAACAGGAGTAGTACTATACATGCTACAGTGTGGCTCGTAGCACATTGATTTTATGGCCATATCACCACATTGTTTTCTACTGCTGGTTCACTGGGCTACCGTGGTTCGCACTGCTGGTTCACTGGGTTGCCGTGGTTCACACTCCTCCGACCTGAGTAGTAGTAGTAGTAGTATATACCGCATCATTCTTTGCTCCTTCTTACTACTACATACTTCGCCGACATGTGGGAGAGTCAGCATCCGGGTCGACGTGTCATGCACCAGATTAGAATGCGGAACGGAAGGGGGCATCACCCCGGTCGCAGTGCCAGTAATTCATGACTATAGTGAGTGCTCATATCACAAGTCTTTCCAGCAGTAACACATCGTCAAATCGCACAGCCCGACCTTTCTAGCAGTAAGTTTGAGAATCCGCCACTCACTCACCCTCCTTGCCTCTCTGTCAAACCGCCTACCCGAAAACTGCCGCGCGTACTGCCCGGGAAAAGCCCTGCCCTCAACTTTTAACTACGCAAAAATAGTTGAAGCTTGTTCGTTCTATATAAATACTTACTGTATGTTTATTCACCCGTGGGGTTGTTCAATGAATGGAGGGGAGGGGAGCACAAGTGAACAATACTAGTAGTACTACTAGTAGTAAGTAGGAGTCGTACAGTACTCACCTTAAATAGAGAGTTTCTTTTCTTCAATGCCACGTACACAAATTGAAACGCTTGTTGTGGAGAGAAAAAGATAATCACTCCACTATATATGTACGCAGGGGCCTGAGCGCTTGCTTTACTAGGGTTGCTCTCTTCATTCTCTCGTCCTCTCCAGATCTAAACAAGACAGCGGTAGCGACATTTTCTCTCTGCTCACCGCTGGTCACAGATCTGGACGGATCCCTTCGGCCGGTGTCTGTAGAGGACTAAAAGGTGCATCGTTCACGCGGTCATCGCCGTCGAGGGAGGAAACCCACCGCTGCCGACGGGGCTCGGTCCTCTACCCGTGTCGTTATCTCCGACACATCGCCGACTCGGGAGGTCCTCCGACCCTTCTTCCTCCCTGCCGTATTGTGCGCAGATCGGACCTGCCGCCACCGACATCCCGACGAACCTCAGGTACAAGTTCTTTGAAAGTGGCCTTGCTCTACTGCCCTAGCTCCCAATGGTCTACATGTGCATCTTTTTCTACTTCCATCAGATCTTCCAAACCCACCTAAATTTTTAGTATTATTAGAGGTAAAGCTACTTCATGCATTCGAATCTAGGACTTGGTTCAAACAACGAAGAAAGGAGGGAAGTCGTAGCATGAAACTAGGACTTGATTCAAAGAGGAAATAACAGGGGGAAAGTAGTAGAGACCGGGTACCCAACCAGTCTCTTGGTTGAAAAGGGAAATAATGGGAAAACTCAGTACAAATTGGATAAGGAACAGATCTATTATTGGTTGAAAAATGGATAGAAAGTGGCGGGTGGTGGACAAGTCAACAGAGTATGTCCAAGATTAGATTTGCTGCCCTAACATAGTAAAAGGTCTCCAGGATTAGATTTGTTGCCCTCACATAGTAAAAGTTCTCCAGGATTAGATTTTCTGTCCTCACAGAGCATGAACAAACTCGGCATCACCACTTTATGCCTCTTTGTAGGTACATTGTGCTGATGTGTCCACTGTTGCATGTCCTTATACCAACCTTTTGCTGTTGTTAATGTAAGGGCACATGTAAAATGAAGCGATCACATTGTTACCTTAAGGACATGTCTAACCAGTGTTATTGTTAATCTAATGCCTCCAATGATATGATGCAATTAAACTGTGTTAACAAATGGTACTCCTGCTGTTTTCCCAAGTATGATAAGTAAGTTGCTTCTTTACGCTGCTAAGTGACCTAGTGTCCCCATGGTCCCATGCCCTTAAACCAACTCTTTAGCTATTGTTGATTTACTATATCTGGTAAACAAGCAATGCCACAATTAAAGTAATCCCATATTTGACGAATGTCATAGTTGATCGTAATGCTTCCGGTAACATGAAGCATTACTGACGTTTTAAAATTTCTATTGTCCTTGTGTGATTGCCATGAACATAATTAAGATGCTTCTTTTCATTTCGTGTATGTTTCGTATATTCTTATTGACCAGCAACTATTAACTTTCTATCTTTTTGTGTAGATAGGGATATCCATTTCACCTTGTTGCTATTGTGACCTTTTGGTGAACTGCACAAAACACTTTTTTGGAATGAGTGACTTATGCAGTTCAACTAAAATGTCACGTGGGCAACATCTCTCAATTTTGGTGGACTACACAAAATGGTGACTGGAGTTCCCAAAATCTCCGTCAAATTCTGTTGGTAATCTCGTGCAACATTTTATTAGCCTTTGCAAGATGAGTCGTCATTGTCACCACAATGGCACTTTATTTTAGTGTAACTGCACAAAAGGATAAGCAAATTATAGTTGCACCTTACATGAGCAGGACAGCCAACCTTAATGTTGCTCAATTTTAGTGCAACTACTAAAGAAGAACCTGCCAGCTCATGAGAGCAAGTACTTCTTGCTAGCTGAATGATGCAATCTTTGCTTCATTTCAGGTGAACTACAGAAAAAGGCGCATGAATTGAATCATGGAGCTGGAGGTTGACCTCATCTGAGTGGAGTTGCAGGTTCACTAGATCGAGTCGTGGCGGCATAGGGCCCCTCACACTAGTCAGTACTGTCATTTATCAACATGATTGTGCTTTGTCATGTTGTGCCAACATTCTATTTTTTAAATAAAGCTATTCTATCGCAATCTTTTCTTGTTTTGGAAATAAAGTTTGCTTCAACTAGTGCCACTATTATAGTAATTTCAAGGGATGCGTCAAAGATTGACACATCAGGAACATAGATAGAATTGGTGGCCAAAAGAAAAGGCCAATGTTTGTACAACCATCTCTACGGCTGCTAGAGTCCTAAACCCATGCTCTTTCTTATCTGTGCAAACAGGAATACTCTACTACAGATGTTGTGATGGTCAAGAGCATTCGCCAAGTTCTTGGGTTGTATGACACGGCTAGCCAAGATGGATTTAATCTTGATATTGACTTTATCAAAAGGCTCTAATGGGTTGGTTCTAAATCTTGCAAGCTAGGAATCAATGAGATGTGTAGGCATCTTTGTTGTACTTATTATTTGAATCTTATTTATTGGTTCTGAATCTTGGAAGCTGGGAATCAGTGAGATGTGTAGGCATCTTTGTTGTACTTATTATTTGAATCTTATTTGTTGGTTCTGAATCTGGCAATCTGGGAAACACGACATGATGATGCAGAGGACAGCAACCATAACAAATTGTTCAAACTTGGTAGTATTGTCTGTGTGAAAGTGCAGCAAATGTGCTGATCATGTGCGTCCTAAGAATAATAATTCTAATTGTTGTGCATGTTGATCCTATGGCACTGATAGAACGAGCCAATGCATTGCTTGTTTTAAGAATACATTTTAATTAAGCTAATTAAATTTAAGTAAACTGACCACTACCACTTGTTATTACAGTACCAACACAGACTCGCTCGTGAACTGACGTGTGTGGCCGGAATAGGTTTCTTAATGGAGGCATTTGAATGCGCCGAGGGTGCATATTCTGTAGGGCATGCAGTGTGTGAGGGAGGGGTCGTAACTATTTTCACCTATACACACTCAGTTTACTGTTGAATCCAGTTCCCCAAGAGCTGAAAAACGAACTGCTGCTGCCGCCTACTCACTCGTTCACTTGAAGAGACTCCAATGGCGATCCGAGGGGTGAGCCTACTGGATATGGACTTCAGCAAAGAGTTCACCTTTGAGTTCTCCGTTCAGTCCCATGGCGGCACCAAGTTGAATGTGATGTACACCAATGATCCGGACTCGGTGAAGCTCTACCTCGCCGAATTTAAATAGTACCTACAGGACGAGAAAGCACAAGGTCGCAGGACTAGACCTTGTGCCCATCCATTCGTCTCCTGACAGGGACCAGCGGATCACGGTCACCCAGGTATGCATGCGGGACGAGGTTCTCGTCTACCACTACTGTAGGGCCATCAGAGGTTCTCGAGCATTCGCCCGTTTCATTGGCAGCGCCAACTGCACCTTCGTTACGGTGGAGAGAAGCAAGAACGCGACGATTCGGCCATCTGGTGCAGCAAGCTTGTCAACATCCAGAAGCAATACAAGATCATCGGCAACGGGCAGGAGAAGGACTCCATGGTTGACCTTGTCGAGACCATCATCAACCCCCGCTACGCCAACATGAAAGAAGACAACGATACCAAGGAGCTCCACCGGCCACCCTGCATCCGAACAAGTCAATCCTCATACTCCCCTCCGCCTGCGTCTTCCCCCACTCCGGTTCGTTCGGTCCATGGTGTCGACGCCGTCATACACCTTGTTGCTGTTGCAGTGGCGCCGCCGTTTGTCGTTCCCAACATGGTCAGCAAAATAAGAGGAATCGGGAGACAACTGTTCGTCGACAGGCTGACAGTCTCGGGCCCACCAGGTCCATGCCCTAGGTTTTGTTGTTTAACATGGGCAGCCTACGAGGATGGGCCGTCGACCCATTGGCTGGGCAGCTTGAGGTTGCTGCCAGCGCACCCGAGTTTAAGTCCCGACTTGGACGTGTGGTGCTCGCAGAGTTTCTCCTATAAAAAAATGCCAACGAGGGTTAGCCCTTGGGTTGGTCTCATTTTTTTAACATGGGCAGCCCACGATATGTTTCAATGTTTTTTGGATCTAGCAGCCTCTAGGCCTCCCAACCTAGCTTGTCTATAACATCAGCAGCCCAAGTTATGTTGGTTTTTTCAAGACGACGCACAGCTCAGTTCTTTTTTTCTATAAGAATGCAAAGCTGAACCTATGGTTTCCCTTCAATAATATATA
>NC_041385.1:713340771-713343793 GCF_002162155.2 Triticum dicoccoides
ACATATATATATATATATATATATATATATATTAGACCTTCCCACTTCCTTTATTTTTTGTTTTCATTAATCCTATATCTGAATTTTCTTCCTCTTTCTTTTTCGATGTAAACTGAGTTTTCTCTTAGTACATTTCCCTAGAACCAACTCAACTGTCCCACGTCTAGCCTAAAAAATAATAATACCCCACATCCTATTAACTTATCAAACTAAAATGATATTTTATTTCATAAATTGAAAGTTCTTACAAAATAATAATAATAATAATGGTTTATATATAACTTGGCAAGTTAACTCCTAGTGATTGCATACATAAGCTTGCAAAGATTTTACTGACCAATGCAGTAATAGACGTGCAATCATGTGTTTATGTTTTTATAACATTTCTCCGTCCAGCCCAACATGATATTTTCACCCAGCCCAGCAAGTCGCAGATTTTGAGAAAAATGCAAATGGCTTTAAATTCTACCATATATATAAACGGGCTGCATAGATGCTACATCATTGTTTCACCCAGCCCACCAAATGGACTAAAAAAACAAATGGACTGGCTGGCATGTGGGCCAGTAGGTCGAAGCCTAAGCAAGGCGTTGGATTTACATCCAACGGGCGACATTCTTCTTCAATCTCTAGTCTTCTTCCCCCAGAGCTGTCGAGACCGCCTACTCCAGCCTCCGGCGTCCAGCGGCGTTGTTTTGCGTGCCACGCAGTGAAACGCTACCCCGCCAAAGGCCAGGCCATCCCTCCACTCCGCACCTCCTGTTATTCTCTGCCGAGTGTAGGCCCACCCCGCACCTGAACCAGTCAAGTTTCCCACTCCTCTCCATCTGCGACTCCACTGCCGCGTCTTCCCCATCTCCGGCTCGTTCCAGTCTGGGGCCTCGCCATCGTCCACCGCCTCGCTGCGCTCGGCGCGGCATGGTCAATAAATGAGAGTCATCAGAAGAGGAATATACGTGAGAGCCTGACGGCTGGGACCCACGAGGTCCATGGTCGCACGCAAGGAAAGTTCCTCCTTATTAAGTTGTTTCCTTCCCCTGACAGCTGGGACCCACCGGCTGTATCTCCGCACGGAAGGAAGTGCCTCCTTGTAATGTGAAAGAAACTATTCCTCCAGATGACAGCTGGGACCCGGCAGATTTGGTGGCTGACTTGTGGACCCACAATATTTTGCAAAAAAATGTTCCCCCCGCTGTCAGCTCGGACCCACCGGAAGTGCCTCCTTATTACGCACAAAAAATGAATACTCCCCCTGCTAGCTGGGACCCACCTTGGTGGGAGGCTGACTTGTGGGTCTATTAAGTTGACGGGGACGGAGGGCTTTGTCAACTTAGTCAATATGAACGATTCTAGCTCCAGTGACCGTACGATGTCCATGCAACAGTCGTAGTGCTTCTTCAACCTCTGGTCTTCTTGCTCTAGCCGCCCAAAGCAGCGTCGGACGTGCTGCATGCTCCTGCCTCCCGTGGCTGGTTGTGCTGCCGCGGAGGCCTCACCGCCCCTACTATTCCCACCGCTGGCCAGGCCCTGCGGCAACGACAGCCTCACATCACAGCCAAACCAGTGAACCCTCGTACAACTCTCCGCGTGGGCTTCCACTTCCGCATCTTCCCCGGCTCCGTGTCGTCCCCTTACTAGGCCTCACCGTCGTCCACCGCCCTGGTGCTCGCCGTGCGGCATGGTCAACGTGGTCAAGGAACGACTTCCATCGGAAGAATACTGTGCATGGAGAGGCTGACAGCTGGGTCCACGGCGGCCGCAAGGAAGTGCCTCCTTATTACGCACAAAATAATTATTCCTCCACCTGATAGCAGGGACCCACCGGACGGGCCACCGTATTTTGCAAAAAAATGATTCGCCCCCTGACTGCTGGGACCCACCAGCTACATCTTCGCACGCAAGGAAGTGCCTTCGGGCAAAAAAAATGATTCGCCCCCTTGACTGCTGGGACCCACCAGCTACATCTTCGCACGTAAGGAAGTGCCTGACAATCGGGACCACCCTGGTCGAAGCGTATGTAGCGTTGTCATTCTGGTCGCGAACGTGTACGTACATACTGGTCGATGTAGAGGCGCACACGTGTCGTAGTAGAGGCGCACACATAGCATGTACACGTACGTACAGTGGCCAGTGTGCAAGAAAGGAAATACAGCCACGTACGTACATACGGGCGGGGTCTCAAACGCCTACTCGCGCATACGTATGGCCAAGGCTCGTGTACATGGCTGGGTCGGAACGAAGAAACTGCGTCATCGTCGTGTTCATGGGGAGGCAACGGAATGCGTCGTGTTCATCGGGAGGCAACGGAATGCGTCGTGTTCATCGGGAGGCAACAGAACGCGTGGGAGCCAACCGGCTTGGACGGAACAGGCGATGGAAACAAGGCCTGGCGTACCGCAGAACAAAGGAAACAACCTTGTGTTCAACTGGCCACGTTCGAAATGGGATCCTGTTCACCGGGAGGGGGTCTGGCATACCGCAAAATGGAGGAAACGGACTTGTGTTGGACCTCCTACGGTCGAAATGGGGTCCTGTTGATCGAGAGGGGTGTGGCGTACCGCAAAACGGAGGAAACGGACTTGTGTTGGAGCGCTACGGTCGAAACGGGGGTCGTGTTCATCGGGAGGGGTGTGGCGTACCGCAAAACAAGACTCCACGAGATACTGTTTATCTCCACCGTCGACCTCCCCCAGCATCCACGGGCTACTGTTCATCCACCGTCGACCTCCTCCAGCCTCCACCTGCGACTGTTCATCCACGGGCTCTTGTTCATCCAGCCTCCACCGCATGCTACTCCGCCGGCTATTGTTCAACCACCCCCCTCCACGGGCTCCTGTTCAACCACCCCTCCACGGGCTACTGTTCATCCACCCCTCCATCGTCTACTGTTCATCCAGCCCTCCATGGGGTCATCCTGTTCATCAAGCCCTCCACGGGGTCCTGTTCATCCAGCCCCAACCGGCTCGATCGATCGGGGTCCTGTTCATCTAGAGGCAACACCACGGGGTCCTGTTCATCCACC
>NC_041385.1:713344037-713417324 GCF_002162155.2 Triticum dicoccoides
GGCAGCATCGATCGGCTTCAGTTAGCTCGATCAGGTTCAGTTAATATCCATCGATCGATCACTCGGGTTCAATAACACGTAGCATGCAGTGCAATCGCTCGGGTTCAGTTAGAGCCCAACGCCTTGCACACGCGCGCGTACGTGTACGAGAGAAACACGCATCGCTTGGCCCCCGACCACCCACCGTAACCGGGAACTCGCCGAAATTTTCCTCGCCCTCACTTCTACCACGGTTTTTTCTGTCATGGACGACCCAAAAAATGTCATGCAGCTTCGTCTCCGGCCCGCCCAGGATGAAACGCCCATTTTTTGTCATGATTTTTTGTCATAGAATTAGGAGCCCACCACATCGATGATGATACCGGGTTTTGCCACAATTATCGTCAAAGAAGTGTCATAAGTATGACAGGAAAAAATTTCATTCGGCCAAAAATGTCACGGATGTGTCTTTTTTTGAAGTGTACCTTGAAATTTAGTAAGGAATCATCTTATAATGCTACCGACGTTCTAAGCAAAATAAGATGCATAAAGGATAAACATCACATGCAATCAAAATATGTGACATGATATGGCCATCATCATCTTGTGCTCATGATCTCCATCACCGAAGCATCGTCATGATCTCCAACGTCATTGGTGCGACACCTTGATCTCCATAGTAGCATCGTTGTCATTTCACCACCTATTGTTACTATGACTATTGCTACCGCTTAGTGACAAAGTAAAACAATTACAGGGCGATTGCATTGCCTACAATAAAGCAACAACCATATGGCTCCTGCCAGTTGCCGATAACATTGTTACAAAACATGATCATCTCATACAACAATTTATATCATATCATGCTTGACCATATCACATCACAGCAAGCCCTGCAAAAACAAGTTAGACATCCTCTACTTTGTTGTTGCAAGTTTTACGTGGCTGCTACGGGCTTCTAGCAAGAACCGTTCTTACCTACGCATCAAAACCACAACAATTTTTTATCAAGTGTGTTGTTTTAACCTTCAAAAAGGACCGGGCGTAGCCACACTTGATTCAACTAAAGTTGGAGAAACAGACACTCACTAGCCACCTATGTGCAAAGCACGTCGGTATAACTAGTCTCGCATAAGCGTACGCGTAATGTCGGTCTGAGCCACTTCTTCCAACAATACCACCGAATCAAAGTATGACATGCTGGTAAGAAGTATGACTATTATCGCCCACAACTCTTTGTGTTCTACTCGTGCATATAACATCTACGGGAATGCGGTAATTTCAAAAAAATCCTACGATCACGCAAGATCTATCTAGGTGATGCATAGCAATGAGAGGGGAGAGTGTGTCCACGTACCCTCGTAGACCGAAAGCGGAAGCGTTTAGTTAAAGCGGTTGATGTAGCCGAACGTCTTCGCGGTCCAACCGATCCAAGCACCGAACATACGGCACCTTCGTGTTCAGCACACGTTCAGCTCAATGATGTCCCTCGTACTCTTGATCCCGTTGAGGCCGAGGGAGATGTTTGTCAACACGAAGGTGTGGTGACGGTGATGATGAAGTTACTGGCGCAGGGCTTCGCCTAAGCACTACGATGATATAACCGAGGTGTGTAACTGTGGAGGGGGGCACTGCACACGGCTAAAACAATTGTCAACTTGTGTCTCTTTGGGGTGCCCCCCTCTCCCATATATAAAGGAGGAGAGGGGAGGCCGGCCGGCTCTCATAGCCGCGCCAAGGGGGGAGGAATCCTCCTCCTAGTAGGAGTAGGACTCCCCCCTTTCCTAGTCCTACTAGGAGAAGAAGGAAGGAGGGGGCGCCGCCCCTCCCCCCAGTCCAATTAGGACTAGGCCCATGGGGGGCGCGCGGCCAGTCCCTGGCCACCCCTCTCTCTCTCCCCTAGGCCCATTAAGGCTCATCACTTCTCTGGTGGTTCCGTTAACCCTTCCGGCACTCCGGTTATATCCGAAAAACTTCTCCGGAACACTTCCGATGTCCGAATATAGTCGTCCAATATATCAATCTTTATGTCTCGACCATTTCGAGACTCCTCGTCATGTCCGTGATCACATCCAGGACTCCGAACAATCTTCTGTACAACATATCACATAAACTCATAATACCAATCGTCATCGAACGTTAAGCGTGCGGACCCTACGGTTTTGAGAACTATGTAGACATGACCGAGACACGTCTCCGGTCAATAACCTATAGCGGAACCTGGATTCTCATATTGGTTCCTACATATTCTATGAAGATCTTTATCGGTCAAACCGCATAACAACATACGTTGTTCCCTTTGTCATCGGTATGTTACTTGCCCGAGATTTGATCGTCGATATCTCAATACCTAGTTCAATCTCGTTACTGAAAAGTCTATTTACTCGTTCCGTAATACTTCATCCCGCAACTAAGTCATTAGTCACAATGCTTGCAAGTCTTATAGTGATGAGTATTACCGAGAGGGCCTAGAGATACCTCTCCGAAACATGGAGTGACAAATCCTAATCTCGATCTATGCCAACCCAACAAACACCTTCGGAGACACCTGTAGAGCACCTTTATAATCACCCATTTACGTTGTGATGTGTGGTAGCACACAAATTGTTCCTCCGGTATTCGGGAGTTGCATAATCTCATAGTCTGAGGAACTTGTATAAGTCATGAAGAAAGCAGTAGCAATGAAACTAACACGATCATAATGCTAAGCTAATGGATGGGTCATGTCCATCACATCATTCTCCTAATGATGTGATCTCGTTTATCAAATGACAACACATGTCTATGGTTAGGAAACATAACCATCTTTGATTAACGAGCTAGTCAAGTAGAGGCATACTAGGGACTATATGTTTTGTCTATGTATTCACACATGTACTAAGTTTCCGGTTAATACAATTCTAGCATGAATAATAAACATTTATCATGAATTAAGGAAATATATAATGTGTACCTTACTAGTGCTCGTAGTAACCCCTTGGTATTTGATACTTGTTCAGTTGCTAAGATTAGTAATTTGAAACAGGAGTTGCGGAATAAATAGAGACTAATTGAGGGTGAAGTGACGATGTATGTTGAAAGTGGTTCCAAGATTGATATGATCATCATCGCACACCCCCTATACTTTCGGGATTAGAGTTGAACCTAAATAAATGTTATTTGGTGTTTGCATTGAGCATGAATATGATTAGATCATGTTTATTGTAATACGGTTATTCATTTAAGATAGAGAATAATTGTTATTCTGTTTAAATTAATAGAACCTTCTATGGTCATACACCCAATATTGACGGTTTATTGGATCTCAATTGCAGTGATACACATATTCATAATATTGAAGCCAAAAGATGCAAAGTTGATAATGATAGTGCAACTTATTTGTGGCACTTCTGTTTAGGTCATATTCGTGTAAAGAGAATGAAGAAACTCCATACTGATGGGCTTTTGGAATCACTTGGTTATGAATCACTTGGTGCTTGCGAACCGTGCCTCATGGGCAAGATGACTAAAACTCCATTCTCTGGAACAATGGAACGATCTACTAACTTATTGGAAATAATACATACAGATGTATGCGGTCCAATGAGTGTTTAGGCTCATGGCGGGTATAGTTATTTTCTTACCTTCACAGATGATTTGAGCAGATATGGTTATATCAACTTAATGAAGAATAAGTCTGAAACATTTGAAAAGTTCAAAGAATTTCAGAATGAAGTGGAAAATCATCGTAACAAGAAAATAAAGTTTCTATGATCTGATCGTGGAGGAGAATGTTTGAGTTACGAGTTTGGCCTTCATTTAAAACAATATGGAATAGTTTCACAGCTCACGCCACCTAGAACACCACAACGTAATGGTGTGCCCGAACATCGTAATCGTACTTTATTAGATATGGTGCGATATATGATGTCTCTTACCGATTTACCAATATCGTTTTGGGGTTATGCATTAGAGACAGCTGTTGTAAGGGCATATTTGTCCCTTAGTAGTTTTGGTGATTGATGACAATGCTTTTGCGGACTCTTCGTGTGCATTGAGCTTTTCAGCTATATCATGACTAAACACAAGACAATTTGATGCCCCTTGAAGATTATTGAAGATGGCGTTTCTCTATGTTTCTTTTCGGTGGTGTTGAGTCGTAGGAAAGCCGTACTATTAAGAGGGGGTCCGCTTTGTAAAGTGTCGAGGATATACCCCGCGGTATGACCCGGCCAGAGTCATAACCCACCGGAGTCATAACCCGGCTGGGACTTGGTAAACCGGCTGATGGTAAACCGACAGACAGTTAAGACAGATGGCTAAGACAGACAGTAAACCGGCGAGTGGTAAACTGGCGAGTGGTAAACCGGCAGGTGTTAAGACAGATGGTAACACCGGCAGGAGTTAAGTCAGATGATAACCCGGCAGGTGTTAAGTCAATCGTAACCCGGCAGACCATGTTAAACCGGTAGACCATGTTAAACCGGCAGACCATGTTAAACCGGCAGACGTTAAGAAGCCCATGAAGGGAAGTCAAAATAGTTTAAGTCTTAGTCCAAGATGGACTCTACATGTAACCCGCCCCTTCAACTTATATAAGGAGGGGCAGGGCTCCCCAAAGAGGGACAAGCAAGAAAAAACAATCTCTAGGGCTAGACACACTTAGAGGAGAGCCGGGTTACGGCGACTCCCTCGTGATGATAATAAGATCTAGCCTCAAACAGCATGTAGGGTTGTTACCGGATGATGTTTCCCGGGGCCCGAAGCTGTCTAAACCCTTGTCTTGTGTTGCGCTTCTCGATTCCGCTCAACCCCTCTCAAGCTACCACATAGATGCGTTGGCCTCACAACTAAGTCCTCTCGCTAAGGACATCTGACGTGTTAATTCCACGACAGTTGGCGCCCACCGTGGGGCTCCCGCATGGTGGTGTTGAGTTCTTGGAGGGATTTCTTCCAGGAATCAGGAAGTCTGCAATTTTCCGGATGAGCTGTTTTGAAAGAATCTGCATCAACTTCAAAGATCATCAGTTCAGATTTGGATCTATAGGATTTTAAGGTTCAAGAAATATTAGGGTGACAACTTGTCTGCCGTCCTCGTCTGATGATCTATCGAAGTCAATAGGAAGTTTGACCATGTACGACTTTTCTCGGCAGTTTAAAAACAGTATATAGCAATCAAACTGTCAAATCGCTACATTGCTAAGACCATCAACTTCCATTGAAGTCTGATCGGACACATTACAAGACCCGGAGCATCAACTCGTAGCTGCTGGTGTTTTTTCTTCAAAGTACAACAATCCGAAGTCGGATCAAGATCAACAGGAGTTCTGTACGCGAACAAATCACCGAGACCGACTAATTTTTGCTGCTTTGGAAAAAAATCAATTGTGATCCCGAAGTAGATACAACTACGACCTAGAAGTGGATTTAGCGTTGACCCGGTCTTGTTGCGCTGCTGACCTTCACCGGTTCACCAGTATTTTCCTCTGAACCGTCGCCGACGACCCCTTAACGAGCCGCTGTTGTGGCCATGGCTACGCCGCGGGCCGCCAGCACCAGGCCGGCCTGTTTCAGCCAGTCTCCGCCTCGGTTTCAGCCTCAAGTCGCCTTCCACCGTCGAAGCATCACCAAGTCAATGCCTGTGAGCCGCTGGTCTCTGATCTATCAATCCGCCGAGATTGAGGCACCTCTGCTCCGACTCCAAACCGCATGTGTATCAAACTGCCGAGTGCTAACCCACCACCCGCGCCGAATCGCCATGACCTGCTGCGGCCCTCTCCTCCGCTACGAGTCGTCTTTGACTCCGAACTGCCGCCGTCTCCATCGAGGTTTCAAATCGGCCCCGCCGCCATGCGATTCTGTCTCTGCGCCTGTTGTTGGAACCGCGCTCTGAGTCATTGCTTTACTCCAGCGCGCAGCTCCGCGTCGCTGCCCGTGCGCCTCCGCGCATGGCCATGGCCCCAGCCTCTTCTCCCCTGCTCCCGCGCCCGCTGAGTCAGCTCCCGCAGGTGCCCGTACCCGCTGGTTGGCTCCCGCTGCTGCTCCAGTCTTAAACTGCTGCACGCACGCATACATCCAGCTCTAGAAGAGCACCTGCGCTCGATCCCATGGCCGTTGATGCTCCATGCTCCACCTCCAGCCTCCTCCGTTGTGTTGCCGCCTCGCCATGGACCGACGCCCGCCGACACCCTTGCTCTCGTATCTGTGTACCTTCAACGTCGGATCCCTGCGCTCCACCCTCGCCGGAGAAGCGACCAGGTCGGAGCCCCGTCGGCCTCATCACCGTCGACCCACCACGGCCTCACACTGTCAAGGGTGACCCGCCGTCATGGTCTGCAGCCCCGGCAGTTGGATACGAGCTGCCCTCCGCCTGATCACCCCGTCAGCCGTTAGCTCGCCCCTCGGCGCCGAACCGCCGCGGTCGGAGGGCCCCGTCCACCATTGTCATCGTCGTCGCTGGAGTGCTCCCCTGCATCAAATCGCTACAACGGACGACTTTTTTCAGTTGCGCCAGCGGCGCGCCTCCACTTCATCGACCCGCCAGTGCCTGGCGACCCATTTCTGCCGCCTTGAAGCAGCTACGCGCCGAGTTACCTCCGCCACCGTAGCTGTCGCTGCGACTCGCTGATACGTCTCCATAGTATCTATAATTTTTGATTGTTTCATGCCAATATTCTACAACTTCCATATACTTTTTGGCAACTTTTTATATTATTTTTGGGACTAACATATTGATCCAGTGCCCAGTGCCAGTTCCTGTCTGTTGCATGTTTTCGTTTCGCAGAAACCCAATATCAAACGGAGTCCAAACGGGATAAAACGGAAGGAGAGTTTTTTTGGAATATTTATTATTTTTGGGAAGTGGAATCAACGCGAAACGGTGTCCGGGGTGGTCACGAGGTAGGGGGGCGCCCTACCCCCCCCCCCCTAGGCGCACCCCTGACCCTCGTGGTCCACCCGTAAGGCGGTTGATGCCCTTCTTTTGGCGCAAGAAAGCTAATTTTATGAGAAAGATCCAGGCGAAAGATTCACCCCAATCGGAGTTACGGATCTCCAGATATAAAGGAAACGGTGAAGGGGTAGAATCAAGGAACGCAGAAATAGAGACATAGATCCAATCTCGGAGGGGCTCTCGCCCCTCCCAAGCCATGGGAGCCAAGGACCAGAGGGGAAACCCTTCTCCCATCTAGGGAGGAGGTCAAGGAAGAAGAAGAAGGGGGGCCCTCTCCCCCTTGCTTCCGGTGGCGCCGGAGCGCTGCCGGGGGCCATCATCATCACCGCGATCTTCACCAACACCGCCGTCATCTTCACCAACATCTCCATCACCTTCCCCCTTCTATATCCAGCGGTCCGCTCTCCTGCAACCCGCTGTACCCTCTACTTGAACATGGTGCTTTATGCTTCATATTATTATCCTATGATGTGTTGCCATCATATGATGTCTGAGTAGATTTTCGTTGTCCTATCGGTGATTGATGAAGTGCTATGATTGGTTTGAGTTGCATGTTTTATTGGTGCTGTCCTATGGTGCCCTCCGTGTCGTGCAAGCTTGAGGGATACCCGCTGTAGGGTGTTGCAATGCGTTCATGATTCGCTTATAGTGGGTTGCGTGAGTGACTGAAACACAAACCCGAGTAAGTAGATTGTTGCGTATGGGATAAAGGGGACTTGATGCCTTAATGCTATGGTTGGGTTTTACTTAATGAATCTTTAGTAGTTGCGGATGCTTGCTAGAGTTCCAATCATAAGTGCATATGATCCAAGTAGAGAAAGTATGTTAGCTTATGCCTCTCCCTCAAATAGAATTGCAATAGTGATTACCGGTCTAGTAACATAGTCAATTGCTTAGGGACAATTCCACAACTCCTACCACCACTTTTCCACACTCGCTATATTTACTTTCTTGCTTCTAAACAGCCCCTAGTTTATGTTTACGTGCTCTTTACTTTCTTGCAAACCTATCCTATCACACCTACAAGGTACTTCTAGTTTCATACTTGTTCTAGGTAAAGCGAACGTCAAGCATGCGTAGAGTTGTATCGGTGGTCGATAGAACTTGAGGGAATATTTATTCTACCTTTAGCTCCTCATTGGGTTCGACACTCTTACTTATCGAAAGAGGCTACAAATATCCCCTATACTTGTGGGTTATCACTCGCCCACCGGGACGCCTCCGCGGTCTCGGCCTCCTTGGCCGTCGACCCGTCGCCGGCTCGCTGGTCTGCCTCGCCAAATCGCCGTTACGGGCGAATCAAACCGCCCCGCTGACTCGCCGGGTGCCTAAAACCGCCCCGCTGACCTACCGGCTGGCGCAGTCACCGCGCGCCTCCAGCAAGCGCCTGCACTTGCATCTGAGCCACCCATGCGACCCGCGTCACCGCACCTTGGATTTGCCTCCTCCGCCTTGGCCGCCGAGTCATCCTTCCTTCTGACCTCGTGCGCCTGACGCCACTTGAAGGAAACAGGGAAGGGGGGAGTGTTGGATAAGAGGAGACTGATTGGAGGGATTGTTTGGAAAAAAATCAGCTCCTAAGGTTGCAAGTGAAATATGTCAGTTCCAACACCGCTGCCGGAAAGCGCGCATATGCAGCAGTCCCCCGCAGTCCGGTTTACATAAAACTACGGCCGACTCGCCCGTTTGTGCCGAACTACAACGATGGTGCCATCCCTTCTTGTCCGCACCGGCTTACAATGCCACGGTCGACTTATTGGTTGTCCGGGCGGATCAGGTGCTATCCTTCATGCGTATTTTATCCGCGCATACTTTGTTTGTGAACAATTACTCTGGCCTATATCTTTTTACAGGACAAAGTGCTCATTATAAAAGTGATGCCCTACTACGGACGGCGCGCGCTATCTGTTCTACACCGGCATTTGTGCATATCACACTGATGAACCGAAACACAAACCGCCACCCCCGCAGTCCGGACTACATCAACAATGTCGCGGCCGACCCTCTTGTCCGTGCTGGTTTATAACCTCGCGGTGGATATTAACTGGCTTGATATATAGGGTGAAATCCATCGACTATATTTTTATGCTTTCTTTAAAAAGAGCAATTACTCCGGCTTGCAAAGTTATCTAAATGCAGGACCCTAAACCGCCATATTGGTGCAAATTTAAAGGCTGTCAGAAAATTTCCGGCTTAAAAAGAAGGATTAGGGTTTGAAATTCGGCTCAAGGGCAAGCTATCCCCCACAAAGCTTTGAAGCTCTCGATAGCCAGTTCAATATACCGGTTCAAGAAGAAGTTATCTGTTGCAAAAAGTTAAAGGTTGGCGAAGAGGACCTGCTGCCCTGACGCGCGATTCAAACATGGGTATCCTGCCTTATGGGCTCATCTTCATATGATCACTTGGAGGCTTCCTGTTCAAACATAGGTATGTTCACCAAAGAGAACATAGCATTACTACCCTCTTGATGCAGCTATCAAGCCAATATTATCATAAGGGGCCAAAGAGAGTTTGTCGCACAGCACAACTCAAACATAGGCACCCGGAGAGCACAGCTCAAAAATATAGCAAATGGGGGCTTCAGCTGACAAAGCGGAGTCCTGTCCATTAATCCAGCTATCACGCCACAACAAAGCTTGGGAGCTTCACACCCAAGGGGCCAAAGAGAGTCTTGTTGCTATGCACAGCTCAAACATAGGCACCCATAGAGCACAGCTCACAAAGTTACTTGGGGGCTCTTTGTGCAATGCAACAAAGAGTTTGAAAGGACCCTTGTAATATGCTATCAAGCACGGCTTGGAAGCCTGGTGTATTCACCTAAAACCCCAGGTTAACCTGCCTTCATCAAGTAAGCCACTCATATCCAAGTAATCCTGGCATGACCCGCCGAACGTTTGACAAGTCAATCTTACACAGACCCTGAACTTGTCAAAGTTAAAACAACGATTGGTTAGTTGGAGGCCCATCTTGAAAGGCTTTGCAAAAATGGTTTAACCCAGCGGCCTGGCAGCCCATGAAAAGCCTCGAATTTGGGCCTGGCAGCCCTTGAAAAGCCTCGACTACATGGTTTTATTTGCCTTTGTCAAGATTTTTCTCTTTTGATAAATTTTATGATTGAACCGGCGTCTATTGACCCGGCATGACTATCAGCAATCAAATTAACTCGGTGTTCATTAACCTGGCTCGACTTTCAACTATAAGTTGTCAGTACATAATCACTTGTAATCCGGTGTTTATTGACCTGGCCTGGCTTTGGACTATAAGTCGCCAGTATATATTTGGATTGTGCCATTGGAATCATGCGCTTATAAATCATTGGGTATATTATTCAAATCTTTAATAGCCAACATGGCTAGATTTTTATTATGGTTATCAATAACCAGTATTATGATTAAGGTTTTTAGAGTCACTTTAGTGCAATAGCTATCATATTATCAATGGATATGATTTATTTTACAATTGAAGGAATAGTCCCGAGTTGCTGCAAGCTTACGACCCGGCACTTGGGGCTGCATTATTTCAGTTGAGATTACATCAAATACACAAGTCTCATGTCGCTGCAAGCATGCACCATGACACTTGGGGGCTAATGCAAAGTCATTATTTGCTCACCTTATTGAAGACCCGACTTATCACATGCTAATGAGCCGACCCTTGGGGGCTACAAAGTGTTCCTGTTAACAATTCAAGGTACAAAGCTTTTTATCCATTATGTTGAAGGGTCCACTGCTCAGTTGGTAAAGCACAAGGCTCTTAACCTTGTGGACGTGGATTCAAGCCCCATGTTGGGGGTTACATCATATGATGTTATTTTCATTGAAGTATATATCAAGTCCCAGCTCAATATTATCTTACTGAGCCGGCCCTTGGGGGCTACACATTGCTATTCAAAGTTTACATGATTATATTTACAAAGTCCCTGCTCATTATTGCATAATGACCCGTCCCTTGGGGGCTACACTGGTTGAAGTTTTTATGAGCATAAGGCAATTTCAAGTCCCAGGTTGCTACAAGCATGACAACCCGGCACTTGGGGGCTACATAATATGGAGTATTCAGTTTTTACTAGTGACTGAGATGAACAACATGGATTTCTTCAAAGTGGCAGTAATTATATGGAAACAAGTCTCAAACCATCACTTTGTTCTGTTCAAGACTTGGGGGCTACAGGAATTATCAGTTTTTATAAACCGGCAAGTTCTACATCCTTAAACCGGCTGAAGATCAGATGAGTATTATAAGGACCAATATTTTTGTTAAGCATTGGGAGCTGAGTCAAATGAATTGTTCTTCACAATGTTTCTCTGTGACAAATCAATGTCAGCAATTTGATTATGAAGCTGGCCTACTGACCCAGATTTTCTCAGGATCAGTTAAACATGCATAAATCCAAATTAAACTGGGGGCTAATGTCGGGGATATACCCCGCGGTATGACCCAGCCGGGGTCATAACCCAGCTGGGACTTGGTAAACCAGCTGATGGTAAACCAGTAGACAGTTAAGACAGATGGCTAAGACAGACGGTAAACCGGCGAGTGGTAAACCGGCAGGTGTTAAGATAGATGGTAACACCGATAGGATTTAAGTCATATGATAACCCGACAGGTGTTTAGTCAGTCGTAACCTGGCAGACCATGTTAAACCGGCAGACCATGTTAAACCAATAGACCATGTTAAACCGACAGACCATGTTAAACCGGCAGACGTTAAGAAGCCCATGAAGGGAAGTCAAAATAGTTTAAGTCTTAGTCCGAGATGGACTCTACATGTAACCCGCCCCTTCAACTTGTATAAGGAGGGGCAGGGCTCCCCAAAGAGGGACAAGCAAGAAGAAACAATATCTAGGGCTAGACACACTTAGAGGAGAGCCGGGTTACGGCGACTCCCTCATGATGATAATGAGATCTAGCCTCAAACAGCATGTAGGGTTGTTACCGGATGATGTTTCCCGGGGCCCGAAGCTGTCTAAACCCTTGTCTTGTGTTGCGCTTCTCGATTCTGCTCAACCCCTCTCAAGGTACCACATAGATGCATTGGCCTCACAACTAAGTCCTCTCACTAAGGACATCTGACGTGTTAATTCCACGACAGAAAGGTTTGGGTGGAATCTCATGTACACGTTCACTTTGCACCGCCTTTACTTTGGCTCTTTGGAGTTTCCTCCATCTCACCATGTCTCCGTGAAATGAAGGACTCCGAGTGTTGCTGTTCACGGGCTGGCGGTAGTACTGCTCCCTAGAGCGGTACTACCGCAGGCGCCAGCGGTAGTACCGGGCTCTGGCACGGTACTACCATGGGCTCCCATGGTAGTACCGCTCCTTCTGAGCGGTAGTACCGTGAGCTCTGGCCTGGCGCTGCTGCACAAGTGGTAGTAGGGGCGGATGTAATTGTTTACATTCGCGCCCTACGCGGTAGTACCATGCTCTGGCGCGGTAGTATCGTGCCGCCTGGCCAGGCACAGCAGCATGGGCGGAGGTAGGGGCGGATGTAATTTTTTACATCCGCACCCTGCACGGTAGTACCGCACTTGGGTTGTGGTAGTACTGTGTCGGATTTTTGCATCGATAAAATCTCGGCGGAGGTAGTCACGGATGTAATTTTTTATATCTGTGCCTACCGTACCTGTACCGTGGCTGCCCGGCGGTAGTACCGCATGGTGTCGCGGTAGTACCGCGCCAGCGGTTCTACCGCGCCCTGTCAGCGCTCTTCTGTTCAGGTCCAGGCTCTGCCGCACCCACAGTAGTACCGCGGGCCACCGCGGTAGTAACGCAGGTTCGTGCGGTAGTACCGCTCCTGTGGTGCGGTAGTACCGCGGGTCGCGGGCTGAGTGGTGGGTAACGGTTGGAATTGTCCCCCCCCCCACTATATAAGGGGGTCTTCTCTCCAAGAAGACTTACCTCTTCCATCCCTAAGCTCCATTGTTGCTCCAAGCTCCATTTTCGCCCGATCTCTCTCCCTAGCCAATCAAACTTGTTGATTTGCTCGGGATTGGTTGAGAAGGCCCCGATCTACACTTCCACCAAGAGAAATTTGATTCCCCCCACTAATCCCTTGCGGATCTTGTTACTCTTGGGTGTTTGAGCACCCTAGATGGTTGAGGTCACCGCGGAGCCACAGTCCATTGTGGTGAAGCTTCGTTGTGTCATTGGGAGCCTCCAATTAAGTTGTGGAGATTGCCCCAACCTTGTTTGTAAAGGTTCGATCGCCGCCTCCAAGGGCACCAATAGTGGAATCACGGCATCTCGCATTGTGTGCGGGTGTGAGGAGAATATGGTGGCCCTAGTGGCTTCTTGGGGAGCATTGTGCCTCCACACCACTCTAACAGAGACGTACTTCCCTTAAAAAGGAAGGAACTTCGGTAACACATCTCGTCTCCATCAGTTCCACTTTTGGTTATATCTCACCTTTACTTGTGCAAGCTTATATTGTGTTGCATCTCTTGCTTGCTTGTGTGCTTGTTGTTATCGCATCATATAGGTTGCCCACCTAGTTGCATATATTTTTTTGACTATATACTGCAAGTCAACAGCCTCACAGCTCTTTATTCATCAAAATAAAAGTTCTCTGTACAAAAGGAAGAAAGTAAAGGAAGTAATTACAATACTTACAAAGAGAACTAGGGGAGAGAGGCTATCTAGGCTAACAGGCTATCCTATATTTACATTTGATTCTGTGAGCTAGAAGAGAGAGGTCATGCACAAAGTTCCTCCTCCAAGATCTAAAGCTAGGATCTTCATTTCTGAAGATTTTCCCATTCCTCTTTGTCTAGATATTCCAAGCTGCTATGAAAACTACCTCAGAAAAGAAAGGTTTATTGAATTCTTTCTTAGAAGTTGAGGCCATCAATAAGGTGGACTGGTTGGGCTGGGCCAGCCAAGATATTCCAAGATAATTCCAAACTCTCTGACTAAAGTTGCAGGAGAAAAAGAGATGAATTTTGTCTTCATGCATGGAAGACTGACAAAGAACACAAGTATCATCCTGGATATGCCAATGTCTCCTTTGCATCATGTCTCTAGTATTGAGGCGATCCATCAACAGAAGCCACCCAAACACCTTGATCTTGAGAGTACAGGACCATTTCCAGATCCATTTGAAGATTGGATCAATCCCCAAGAGAGAAGGTGAACTCATAATACAGCTTGGACTGATACTCCCCAGATTTAGATGGCCATTTCCAAATATCTCTCTCATTTGGGTTCAAACTGATGGGGTCCAGCAAAACTTGAAGATGATATAGCTCTATGTAAGCTTCAGAAGAAAAAGGAAGGTGGAAACCCTCAACCATTGATTGGTAACCAAAGAAATCCTTGACAGATATCATATCATCAATGGCAAAAGAGTGTAGTCTAGGGAAACAATCCTTAGGGGCAATCACTCTATTATCAATTTGCCAACAATCAAGCTAGAACACCACTGTGTCACCTGCATGCACCTGTGGAGTGACTAACAGACAGAACTTGTCATAAAGTTTCAGAATGTCATGCCACCAAAAAGAGCTACAAAGTTGAGTAACTTGTGGAGGTGATGAGTGATAATAAGAATCCCAGATAAGCTCAACCCATGGAACATCTCTTTTGTTGAAAATTTTGAACAAATGCTTCATCAAAAGAGCTTCATTCTGAACTCCCAAATGAGTGACACCCAGGCCACCATGCTTTTTTGGTCGACAGACCAAATCTCATGCAGCAAGAGATTGACGAGGGGTATCACTGTTCCCTCTCCGGAGACACTGTCTTTTAATCTATTGGATCTACTTGAGTATACCCTGTGGTAGGGATAAAGAGCAGAGGAAATATATTGGCATTGAAGCAATGACTTGCTAAAGGAGTTGCAGCCTACTGCCTTGGTTGAGAAGACAAGAAGAGGCAGATAATCCTCACTCGATTTGATCGACCAGAGGCATGAGATCATAAATATTTGGCCTAGACATGCCCATGGGTAAACCAAGGTACGTGAAAGGCATTGAGCCAACCGAGCATCCTAACAAAGTGGCAATTCTGGATCCTTTTTCTCCAGACAAGTTCATTGGGATCAGTGAAGATTTACTAAAGTTAACACGCAGGCCCATGGAATCAGCAAACTTTTGCAGCATATATTTGAGAACCTACTTTAATGCAAAGTTGAAATTGGTAAAGAAAAGCTAAAAATTGTTAGTTGCCTATTCCCCCCCCCTCTAGTCAACTATATCGATCCTTTCAATTGGTATCAGAGCCTCGTCTCTTTATTAAGGACTTTACCGTCCGAAGAGTATGGTTGACACCATAGACGATGGGGAGGAGCACTCCGGTGTGAATCCGAGCTTGTCTACAGACGATGGGGGAACTGCGGTTTCTCGTGAGGAATTCAATGTGGCTTTGGACACATTGAAAACCTCCATGACAACCGAGGTTGAAAGCATGTTTAATAAATTCTTAGAAGGACTTAAACTATCTACCTCACCGATGAAAGTGAGTGATCCCACTAACAAGGTGACGGATGCTAACTCTAATGAGGGGGAAGCTACTAGTGAAAAGGGTCCTTCTACTAGTGGTAGAAATGGCACCGGCATCTTTGCCCATGTGGAACCTCCAATTTATGGAGGACCGATTCCCTCTACTCATTTAAATCATGCCGGCCCTCCTCCTAAGATTGTGAAAAATGAGGACTTCGATTCTTGGGTTTATCGCTTCAAGCATCATTTAAATCATGTGAATACTAATCTTTGGAGAATACTTGAAGAAGGTTTCTATCCACATGACCGAAGCAACTTCACCCCTAGAGAAGCTGTGGATAATCAATTCAATGAGAATGCTCTCTTCATCATCCAAGATGCAATTCTACCCAAAGATCTCCCTCATCTTCGACCCTTCGCCATGGACAAAGATGCATGGCATTGTGTTGTTTCCCTCTACAGGGGAAGCGCAAGCATTCAACGCTCCAACTATGAAGTGGTGCAAGATGAAGCCGATGAGTTTGCAATGAAAGAAGATGAAGAACCTCGTGAGCTCTTTCGGAGAGTAATCAAACTCGCGGTCTCACTCCGAGATCATGGGAGCAAGGACACGGATGACAATTGGATCAAGCGCAAGTTCCTCAAAGCAATGATGCCTTACCACAAGGCCATGTCGTCCGTCATCCGTCAAAGACCGGACTTCCACTCCTTGTCCTCAAATGAAGTGTTGGATGAGTTTGTAGCAATGAGGATCTTGGACAAGACCGCCGACAATGCGGTGTTGTGTTCTCAAAGATCAAAGAAGCCCAACCTTGCCTTGAAGGCCAAGGTTATTGTGGAAGAAGAGGAAGAAGAGGAAGATGAGGAGAGCAACCCCGAAGATACAAAATATGATTATCATGAGCACATGGCTCTTGCTTCAAGGCAATTTTGGAGCAAGAAGAACTCAGGGCCCAACATCAACAAGAACAACTCAAGTGGGTTCAAGGGCAAGCAACGTGTGATAACATGTTACAATTGTGGCAATGTGAGCCACTTTGTTGTGGATTGCCCTTACGAGAAGCGGGAAGACAATGGTGCAAGCTCATCCAAAAAGACAAAACCAAGTCCTTCCCCAACAAGAACTACTTCACCAAAAAGACACCTACTCGAGGGTTGGTGGTTCAATAAGAATACCATGAGGATGACGATGATGATGAAGATAGTGAAGCCATGGCCATGGCCTCCGTTGCCATTGCCACAACTCCACGGGTGTCCCTCTTCGACTCACCCAATGAGAACATCACCGCCAAGTGTCTCATGGCTAAAGCCACCAACAAGGTAACCCCCAACATCAAAACCACCATCATTACTAATCCCTCCTAGATGGATGGCATTGATGAAAGTGAGGGGTCTAATGAGGAAGTGAATGAATTTGTGTCTTTTATGAGTAAGCTCAAGGGCAAATCCAAGAAGCACTTCGTTGCTCTCTTGGAACAACTTGGTGAAGCCAATGACATGATCGAGGCTCATGAAGAAACCATCTCTAAGATGGAAGGTCGTAGTCGTGACTATGCCGATGAGATATCGGATCTCTCTAATTCTCTTGAGGAAGAGCGTGGCCATTGTTTGGCTCTTGAGGAGTCACACAATGATGACCATGCTAAATTAAAGAAAGATCTTGATCATGCTCGTGTTGTATCTCGTGCGCTAAATTCCGAGAAGGCTAGACTTGGGGTTGACCATGCTAGACTCAAGGAGGAGTTTGATATACTCGACAAGGCCCACAAGGTCTTGAAGGGTGCTCATGCTAGCCTCAAGGAGTCTCATGATCAACTCCAAGTGAAGTTTACCAAGGAAAAGCCACCTTTCCTCATATGGTATTAATTGACAATGCAAATGCCACTAACCCATGTTGTGAGCATGTGCATCTTGTGGAGGAGAATGCCAAGTTGAAGGAACAACTTGAGAAAGGCCTTGTGACATGCATACAAGGTGAGAAGAACCTCAATGACCTTTTGAGCAATCAAAAGGAAGTTGTGGCCAAGGAGGGAGTTGGGTTTGCACCCAAGTCCAATATCAAGAAGAAAAATGACAAGACCAAACGACCTCACCCTCTCAAGCAAACTTTTGTGAAGGAGGGAGAGGGTGCTCCTAAGGAGAAAAAGAACAATGTGAAGGGTGGTGATGTCAAAAAGGGAAATGCCACCCTTTCCAACAAACCCGGCGACTTTAACCCTTCTTATGTGTTGTGTCGTGCTAGTGATGGGCATGTTTATGCTAAATTTGTTGGTTCTCCTTATGAGTACATTGAATGGTCTATTTGGGTTCCTAAGACCCTTGTTACTAACATCAAAGGACCCATTACAAAATGGGTACCTAAAACCAAGCATTGATCTCTTGTAGGTGTTTGCTTCTGGTGGGGGTCATGGTTGCTCGATAGTAGAGCAAGAAATCATATGACTGGAAGCAAGGACTTGGTGGTGGGCATGCACAAGATCCCTTCTATGCCCACCAACGTCGAGTGGGGTGATGCCTCGTCTTCTAAGGTATTGGGTCTTGGCAAGGTTGTCATTTCTCATGATCTAACGATCGAGAAAGTCATGCTTGTTGAGTCCCTTGCTTACAATCTACTTTCCGTTCGTCAACTTGCACTCATGGGTTTTGCCACTTTCTTTGATATTGATACCGTGGTCCTCTTGTGGATCAAGACTCTTAAAGTAGCCTTTGTTGGGCATGTCGAGAACGGTCTTTATGTGATTAACATTTTGGAGCGACCCACTAAGACCGTGACATGCCTAATGGCCAAAGTTGATATGGGATGGCTTTGGCATCGGCGTTTAGCCCATGTCAATATGAGATCTTTGCAAAGTCTTCTCAAGGGGGACCATGTCCATGGACAAACAAATGTTAGTTTTGCCAAAGATCGTGCTTGTAGTGCTTGTGTCGAAGGAAATCTACATGAGAAGGCTCACCCTCCCACGACTATCATCTACTCGAAGAGACCCTTGGAGCTCCTTCACATGGATCTCTTGGGGCCTCCATCCTCTGATAGTCTTGGAGGTAGAAAGTATTTCTTGGTGATTGTGGATGATTATTCAACATACACTTGGGTATATTTCTTCAAGAGGAAGAGTGAGACTCAAGAAACCGTCATAGACTTTGCAAATGAAGCTCAACGTCAACATGATGCAAAGATCTTGACAATAAGGAGTGACAACGGCACCGAGTTCAAGAACTACACCATGGATGAGTTTCTTAGTGATGAGGGATCAAGCATCAATATTCTGCACCATATACCCCTCGACAAAATGGTGTCGCGGAGAGGAAGAACAGGACGTTGATGGATGCGGCAAGGACCATGATGGCGGAGTTCAAGTCTCCATACAACTTTTGGGCCGAAGCCATCAACACAGCATGTCATGCATCCAATCGGCTCTATCTCCGCAAAGGCTTGAACAAGACTCCTTATGAAATTCTTACCGGTAACAAGCCCAACCTCAAGTACTTCCGGGTGTTCGGGTGTAAGTGTTTCATTCTCAAGAAAGGTGTCCGTTTGTCTAAATTTGAGGCTAGAGCTTATGAGGGCATATTTGTTGGTTATGCTACAAACTCTCATGCTTACCGTGTCCTCAACAAGTCCATCGGACTCATTGAGGAGACGTGTAACATAGAGTTTGACGAGAATAACGGCTCCCAAGTGGAGCAAAGTGGTACTTGTGATGTAGGTGATTAAATTCCTCCCCAAGCCATAAGAAGAATGGGTGTTGGTCATATCCTACCCATTGAGGAACCCCTTGTGGCCGAAGGAGAAGGACAATGCTCCACTCAAGTGGAGCCATCACCAACCCAAGACCCACACACTTCCGAAGAACAAAGTGAGGTCCCTCAACCTCATGAACAAGATCAAGGGCAAGATCAACCTCAAGATGGTGGTGAACCACCAAATGATGCCCAAGGTCAAATTCTCCCCTTCGAGAAAGTTCAAGATCAAGAGCAGGGTCAAGATCAAGAACAAGCTCAAGACGGCGCTCAAGATGATCAAGTTACCCCTCCTCTTTTCACATCCGAGGAGGAATTAGAGTGTCGCACCGCGAAGATCGCTTCCAAGCTCACTACCAAAGGTCATCTTATGGAGAATGTAGTTGGAAGCCTAAGAAAGGGGGTAAGAACTCGTAGACAATTAGCAAACTATTGTGAACATCATGCGTTTCTTTCTTGTGTCGAACCCCAAAAGGTTGATGAGGCGCTTGAGGACCCAGATTGGCTCAATGGCATGCATGAAGAACTCAACAACTTCGAGCATAACCAAGTGTGGAAATTAGTGCCAAGGCCAATCAGGAATCATAATGTCATTGGAACCAAGTGGATATTCAAGAACAAGCAAGATGCTCATGGGATCATTGTTCGCAACAAGGCTCGTTTGGTGGCACAAGGCTACTCCCAAGTCGAGGGTATCGACTAAGGTGAAACCTTTGCTCCTGTTGCTCGCCTTAAATCTATTCATTTGTTGATTGCTTATGCTTCTCATCATAATTTCATGTTGCAACAAATGGATGTGAAGAGTGCTCTTCTTAATGGTCCCATTAGTGAGTTGGTGTATGTGAAACAACCCCCTGGATTCAAAGATCCCTCTTTCCCTGATCATGTGTACCAACTCCACAAGGCGCTCTATGGCCATAAACAAGCCCCATGTTCATGGTATGAGCATCTTACGGAGTTGTTACAAGATCATGGATTCGAAATAGGGAAAATCGACCCCACTCTTTTTAATAATAAGGTCAAAGGGGAGTTGTTTGTGTGCCAACTATATGTAGATGATATTATTTTTGGTTCCCCTAACAAAGCTTTCAATGAAGAATTTGCCGCTCTCATGACCTCAAAGTTCAAGATGTCTATGATGGGAGAGTTGAATTTCTTTCTTGTGTTCGAAATCAAGCAAAGAAGAGAAGGAACCTTCATCAACCAAGCCAAATACACTCAATGCATGCTCAAGGCATTCAAGCTAAGTGATGTCAAGCCGGCCTCCACTCCAATGCCCGTCAAATGCCAAATTGACATTGATCCCAATGGTAAAGTGGTGGATCAAAAGGTATATCGCTCCATGATTGGATCCCTGCTTTACATTTGTGCATCTAGACCAGATATCTTGTTGAGTGAAGGAATTTGTGCACGGTTTCAAGCCGCACCTAAGGAAAGCCACTTTGTGGCGGTCAAGCGAATCTTTCGATAATTGGCTCATACCCCAAACTTTGGCTTATGGTACCCAAGAGGAGCCAACTTTGATCTTTTGGGATATATAGATTCAGATTGGTCGGGAGATAAAGTGGATAGGAAGTCCACCTCCGGAGGGTGCCAATTACTTGGTTGCTCTTCAGTGAGTTGGTCTTCTAAGAAGCAAAGTTGTGTATCTCTCTTGTCCATTGAAGCTGAGTATGTGGCTGCCGGTAGTTGTTGTGCTCAACTCCTATGGATGAGGCAAACTTTGAAGGATTATGGTGTCACTTGTGATGAAGTGCCTCTTTGGTGTGACAATGAAAGTGCCATCAAGATCTCTCTCAACCCGGTGCAACACTTCAAGACGAAGCGTATTGAGATTCGGTATCACTTCATCCGGGATCACATTAGGCGAAGGGAGATCAAGCTCAAGTATGTCAACACTCATGATAACCTTGCAGATATTTTCACAAAGCCCTTGGATGAAGCAAGATTTCGCGAGTTAAGGCATGAGATAAATATCATTGATTCAAGCAATGTGGCTTGAACCCTTGGACACCCCACCATACTCATCATGCTTTCTTGTCTAGGTGTAGGCATGGACATAGGGGAGTATTGTTCTCTCGATGAACTTTCCCTCCCCCCATTATGCATAAATTGATCAAACTCTTTCACGTTAGCCATTTTTATGGTACTTGTGCTTCAAAGATGAGTCTCAGTCATGGGCCCAAGGATAATTCTTCGCGGTGCCATACCAAGTGACTCATACATAGGTGGCTTCAGCCACCGCCCTCTCTTCCTAAGAGTTGTGGTCAGTTTGTTGGTCTCTGTTGTCTTGTGCTTTCTTCTTCTCTGTGTCGTGTTTGTGTCATCATTTGTGCTTGCTTCTTGGATGTTCGGTGTTTTTGAAGGTAGTCTTGCAAATGCATTTTCCCTCTCGTGTGAAACTTGCACTTTCTTGGGGTTACGGTACTACCGTGGCAAGCCATGGTACTACCGCAGGAGTTGGTGGCTCTGTGCGTGCACAGTTGCTTTCAGGGGCACGGTACTACCGCTACCATCGCGGCAGTATTTTTTACTGCCGCTGGAAAAGCGGTACTACCGCTCAGCATGCGGTACTTCCGCCCGGGCGGTACTACCGCGATGACCAGCGGTACTTCCGCGCCCACGCGAGCGGGTGGGGGTTAAGAGCGGGGCAAGGGGAGTTCCAACTCCCCCATACCCATTCATCTCTATTCCCCACCCTGTCTCTCTCTCTCTCTCTCTCTCTCTCTCTCTCTCTCTCCTGCCCAAGAACGGCGCCGGAGGCCCTCGCCGAATCTCCATCTCCGGCCGCTCTCCTCAGATTCCGACCAGTGGGATCGTTCCCCACCTCGTCCTCTTGCCATGGACCAAGGTTTTTCCCCAAGTTCCTCTCTTTTTCTTCCTTTCTTGTGCTTCTAGGTATTGGGGAGATGCATGTGGTGTTCTTGAGATTTTTGGCTAAATTTGTGCAAGTGGATTCATAGGAGCGTGGTAGTGTAGTAAGCATGTTCTTTGGATTGTCAAAATAGTTCCGTTTGATCAACGGTAGTACCAATGTAGACGTGCGGAGGTTCTAGATCCAGATCCGCGGCTCCGGTCGTGTTTTTTCGATCCGTGCGGTACTACCGCTCCTCCTGGAGCGGTACTACCGCACCCTCGCTCATAGCCGGCTCCACGCGATACTTCCGCTCCTTGGTGCGGTACAACTGCTTAGAGCGCGGAAGTAAAAAATTACTTCCACTCCAGGCATGGTACTACCATGCCACCCCGGCATGGTACTACCATAGCTGGTGCGGATGTAATTTTTTACATCCGTACAGCGGCCCGGTACTACCGTAGATGCATCCTGAGCTCTTTTTCTGTCCAAATCTCGTGCTTATTTGTTTCTTTTTGGCTTTGGCCTTGGCATTTGCATTGATCCTTCTTGTTTCTCGTGCGTGTTCTTGTGTTTTGTGTCTAGGTGGTAGCGCCAGTTCCCATGCTCGTCGCTCGAATCCTAGCCGTGACACAGAGTCAAAGCGGCTGCGCAACCAAGATGAAGTTCCAGAGGGGTCCTCTGCCTTCCAACATAGGACCAAGCACACCGCCACCAAGCAGAAGGAGCCCATCATGGGCATGGATGAGATGCCTCAGGCCAAGTTCATCATTCGAAGGAAGCTCAATCCATATGTGAATCCCCAGGCTAACTACAGAGGCAATGATCTCTTCTGGACCAAGCAGCAGAATCTTATCTATCTAGATGTGATCAAGGCCAAGCAGAACATCTACGTTCACTGAATTGACATGCATCATATGAGGCAGGAAAAGAACCGTGGCTACTTTGGAGAGGCCTTGGATCTGGTGGAGCAGTTCGGCATTGAGCACATGCTTACTTTTCACATGGACTTTGATCCAGAAATTGTGGCTCAGTTCTTTGCTTCAGTTCACTTTGACTTCGATGAAGCAAGGACCATGACTTGGATGACCAATGGTCGACAGATGTCTGCTAAATGGAAGGAGTTCATGGAGTTGCTTCAAGTTCCAGATGAAGGGCTCGACACGCCCGTTGGAGTCCACCCGCATGCCAACTCTGAGTCTACCAACAAGAAAAAGCTCATGCCCTTCCTTGTTCAGAAGACTCTTCCCAGCAAGAAACAAGTGTGGGTGTTGAACCCCTTCCTTGACATCATGCATCGGCTCTTCCGCAACACCCTCTTCCCACGCACCAGTGACATGGGCCAGGTGCATGCTTACCTTGTTGACATGATGCTCATTTGTGAGGAGGCTCGTCAGGCTCAGACTCAACCACTTGATGTCTCACATATCATGTGGTGTGAGCTTTAGTTTGCCGTGTTCAACCGGAAGGTCCCCATCTATGGGCCTTACCTGTTTCACTTGATCTCCAAGACTTGGGAGAAGCTCTATCCCAGTGATGAGTTTGAAGCCCCAGGCTGGATTCGTCATGAGCCCATCAAGCTCCGCATTAAGAGCCAATGGGCTAACACCACCACTACTGCTGAGGCTACCAAGATGGCTGTGGTTAAGGAGGAGATTGAGGAGGAGGAAGCTGCTAGGGACCGTTCTGCTGGTTACACTCCTCCCTCTGTTGAGCCCTCTTGGGCGAAGAAGCTGAAGATCAAGATGAAGAGGTTGTTCTGTATGCACACCCAGGGTCAGTACAAGGCCCATGTTGCTCAGAAGGAGTGTCGCCTCGTGACAAGAGGATCTTGAGGGTGTGCGGCTAGGATGTGGCTAGCGGATCTGAGAAGCACATCACCCTCGAGGCTGCCTGGATGGCTAAGTAGGGCTACAAGTGGACTGATTCTGAGGAGGAGACCATTCCTGCTACTGAGTATGGTGACGAGGAGTCGCTTTCCGCCTGAGCTATCACCTTTGTCATAGGTTCCCTCTCTGCCTTTTTGGTGTCTCGATGCCAAAGGAGGAGAGAGTGTAGGATTTGCGTGTCGTGTGTCATGTGTCGTGTGTTTCGCCTTGTCGCTTTGCTTTCCATCTGTTGAACTTTGTTTGCTTTGGTTTGGTTGTGCTTGTGAGACTAAGTTCTATCATATGGTGTAAGACATATGCACTCCTACTTCTTTATGTCTTTGTTACTTAGTCATATCTATCTTCTTGCCTACTTCCTTAATGATGATTTTACTACTGCAAGAGATGCCTTGTCTATAAAATATAGGGGGAGTGTTGATCCTAGTATGTGTGTCGTCCAGTCCAAAGCACATCTCTAGAATGCACACATCTAGGGGGAGCCCGTCTATATTTTATAGATGGTGGTTTTGCTGATGCCTCATTTGTTATCTCTATGTGCAAATCCCGTATTGTCATCAATCCACCAAAAAGGGGGAGATTGTAAGGGCATACTTGTCCCTTAGTAGTTTTGGTGATTGATGACAATGCTTTTGCGGACTAATCATGTGCATTGAGCTTTTCAGATATATCATGACTAAACACAAGATGATTTGATGCCCTTCGAAGATTATTGAAGACGGTGTTTCTCTATGTTTCTTTTCGGTGGAGTTGAGTCATAGGAAAGTCATACTGTTAAGAGGGGGTCCGCTTTGGAAAGGTTTGGGTGGAATCTCACATACACATTCCCTTTGCACTGCCTTTCCATTGGCTCTTTGGAGTTTCCTCCATCTCACCATGTCTCTGCGAAATGAAGGACTCCGAGTGTTGCTGTTTACAGGCTGGCGGTAGTACTGCTCCCCAGAGCGGTACTATCGCAGGCGCCAGCGGTAGTACCGGGCTCCGGCACGGTACTACCGCGGGCTCCCATGGTAGTACCGCTCCTTCTGAGCGGTAGTACCGTGAGCTCTCGCCTGGCGCTGCTGCACAAGCGGTAGTATGGGCGGATGTAATGTTTTACATCCGCGCCCTACGCGGTAGTACCGTGCTCTGGCGCGGTAGTACCGTGCCGCCTAGCCAGGCATAGCAGCATGGGCGGAGGTAGGGGCGGATATAATTTTTTACATCCGCACCCTGCTAGGTAGTACCGCACCTGGGTTGCGGTAGTACCGTGTCGGATTTTTGCATCGATAAAATCTCAGCGGAGGTAGTCACGGATGTACTTTTTTATATCCGTGCCGACCGTGCCTGGACCATGGCTGCCCTGTGGTAGTACCGCATGGTGTCGCGGTAGTACCGCGCCAGCGGTTCTATCGCACCCTGTCAGTGCTCTTTTGTTCAAGTCCAAGCTCTGCCGCGCCCACGGTAGTACCGCGGGCCACCACGGTAGTATCGCAGGTCCGTGCGGTAGTACCGCTCCTGTGGTGCGGTAGTACCGCGGGTCACAGGCTGAGTGGTGGGTAACGGTTGGAATTGTCCCCCCCCCACTATATAAGGGGGTCTTCTTCTCCAAGAAGACTTACCTCTTCCATCCCTAAGCTCCGTTGTTGCTCCAAGCTCCATTTTCGCCCGATCTCTCTCCCTAGCGAATCAAACTTGTTGATTTGCTCGGGATTGGTTGAGAAGGCCCCGATCTACACTTCCACCAAGAGAAATTTGATTCCCCCCACTAATCCCTTGCGGATCTTGTTACTCTTGGGTGTTTGAGCACCCTAGACAGTTGAGGTCACCGCGGAGCCACAGTCCATTGTGGTGAAGCTTCGTGGTGTCGTTGGGAGCCTCCAATTAAGTTGTGGAGATTGCCCCAACTTGTTTGTAAAGGTTCGGTTGCCGCCTCCAAGGGCACCAATAGTGTAATCACGACATCTCGCATTGTGTGAGGGCGTGAGGAGAATATGGTGGCCCTAGTGGCTTCTTGGGGAGCATTGTGCCTCCACATCGCTCTAACAGAGACGTACTTCCCTTAAAATGGAAGGAACTTTCGGTAACACATCCTCGTCTCCATCGATTCCACTTTTGGTTATCTCTCACCTTTACTTGTGCAAGCTTATATTGTGTTGCATCTCTTGCTTGCGTGTGTGCTTATTGTTATCGCATCATATAGGTTGCCCACCTAGTTGCATATCTAGACAACCTACTTTAATGCAAAGTTGAAATTGGCAAAGAAAAGCTAAAAAATGTTAGTTGCCTATCCCCCCCCTCTAGTCAACTATATCGATTCTTTCAGCTGCATTCACATTAAAAAGGGCACCATCAACGTTGAGACGGTGCCTTATGAACTGTGGTTTAGCAAGAAACCAAAGTTGTTGTTTCTTAAAGTTTGGAGCTGCAATGCTTATGTGAAAAGCTTCAACCTGATAAGCTCAAGCCCAAAACGGAGAAATGTGTCTTCATAGGATACCCAAAAGAAACTGTTGGGTACACCTTCTATCACAGATCCGAAGGCAAGATATTCGTTGCTAAAAATGGATCCTTTCTAGAGAAGGAGTTTCTCTCGAAGTGAGTGGGAGGAAAGTAGAACTTGATGAGGTAATTGTACCTTCTCCCAATTTGAAAGTAGTGCATCACAGAAATAAGTTCAAGTTATTCCTATACCAATTAGTGAGGAAGCTAATGATGATGATCATGAAACTTCAGATCAATTTAGTACCAAACCTCGTAGGTCAACCAGAGTACGGTCCGCATCAGAGTGGTACGATAATCCTATTCTGGAAGTCTTGTTACTAGACCATGATGAACCTACGAACTATGAGGAAGCGACGATGAGCCTAGATTTCACAAAATGGCTCGAGACCATGAAATCTGAGATGGGATCCATGTATGAAAACAAAGTATGGACTTTGGTGAACTTGCCCGATGATCGGCAAGCCATAGAAAATAAATGGATCTTCAAGAAGAAGACTGGCGTTGATGGTAATGTTACTGTCTATAAAGCTCGACTTGTTGTGAAAGAAAGGTTTTCGACAAGTTCAAGGAGTTGACTATGATGAGACCTTCTCACCCGTAGCGATGCTTAAGTCTGTCCAAATCATGTTAGCAGTTGCCATATTTTATGAAATCTGGCAAATGGATGTCAAAACTGCATTCCTTAAATGGATGTTTCTTAAAGAAGAGTTGTATAGGATGCAACTAGAAGGTTTTGTTGATCCTAAAGGTACTAACAAGGTGTGCAAGCTCCAGCGATCCATCTATGGACTCATGCAGGCATCTCAGAGTTGGAATATACGCTTTGATGAGTTTATCAAAGCATATAGTTTTATACATACTTGAAGTGAAGCTTGTATTTACAAGAAAGTGAGTGGGAGCACTACAGCCTTTCTGATAAGTATATGCGAATGACATATTGTTGATAAAAAATGATGTAGAATTTTCTGGAAAGCATAAAGCAGAGTTTGAATGTAACATCCCAATTTTCAATTTGGATGTTATACGTAGATCATCATATGCATATCATATTTATTCTTGCATTTTGTTGTGATCCTAGAAATCTTAAGCAACTCAAGGACCCAAGGAGAGAGTTGGAGATTTCACAAAATTCATATTTGAATTTATTTCAAATTTGAAAAGAGGATCAATTTGATTTTATTATTTTTCTCTCCAATTATTTCCAATATTAAAAATATATGAAAGATGATAATATGACTTCTTCATCCTAAAAGAAATATTCGAGAAAGAATTTTAAAATCAATTATGATTTTATTGGTATTTTATTTGCTATTTTATTTGATTTAGAAAAATATTGCATTTTCGAAAAATGCATCTTAGTCCAGAAAAATGTTCATCTTGTCCTAAATATTAGGTTTGGATGGTGAAAATTGTTTGTGGAATTTTTAGCTTTTTCTTTATATTTATTTAGGATTTTTTCTTCACAATGAAAATGTTTAAAAAAAAGTTTCGGACCGACTGGGCCGAAGCCCAGCCGGCCCGGCAGCCCAACCGCAGCGTCGCACTGCCGCCGACTCTGAGCGGGAGGACTCCCGCCGCCGCACGCCAACGGGGAGTCCGGCTCGGACTCTCGTGTCGCCCCCTCGCCCAAGGCACGCCTCCCGAGGCCTTTATAAGACCGAGCCGCCCCGCCGCCTCTCCCTCGTCTCGCCACCAGCGCCGCCGCCGCCCGCACTGCCGCCTTGCGCCGACGCCGCTTCACCGCAGCCCCGCGTCGTGGCCTTGCATCGTGGCCTTGCATCGTGGCCTTGCACCGCCGCCGCTTTTCCGCAGCCTCGCGCCGCCATCGACCGGAGCCGAAGCCGCCGCCGTTAACCTCCTTCCCGATGAACCGGTAAAGACCGGCCGAACCCCGGTTTTTTCAGTTTATTTCGGTTCGGTTAGTTAGATCGTTTTTTAGGCTTTTCTTATTTAACGAACGTCCATTCCTTCGTTCGTTTTAGCGAACAGTATTCGTGGTTTTGTTCTGTTAGCGAATGTTCGTGCCGTAGGTTTTAATTTTTAGTTCATTTTTTGGCCAGTGACCTATTCGTGGATAGCTTTATCACGATTTAGCCCCTGATCTTTAAACTAGCATAACTTTTTACTTGTTTATCCAAATTAGATGAAACCAGCGCCTAAATCTTCGTATCGTTCTGTTCTTTCCAGTTAACCAACTTGAACATGATTTTGATACTGTAAAATTTGATTTTAGTCAAGATTAGTAAACGATCTTGTTTCATTCTTATTTTGAGTTTCGTTTCTCCGTTTGAGTTGAATCTTTTGGCAAATCATAGCTAATCACATGTACCTGCTATTAAGATCTAATTCACATGATAATATTGCTGTTAGGATTTAACTTTTGTTAGTTTAAGCCATTTGCTTGTTTCGTGTTTGATTTGGATCTTTTATCGGTTTTCCCGTTGTTTCGTTTGAGTGATTGCTTATGTATGCTACTGTTTGTCTACTCTAGATTACCCGGAGTGCGAAGCTTGTTACTACGGATCTCTAGAGTTTGCAGATTGTCAGCAAGGCAAGTTACACTTTGATCATTGATAACCCACAAGTATAGGGGGTCAATTGTAGCCTCTTTCGATAAGTAAGAGTGTCGAACCCAACGAGGAGCTAAAGGTAGAACAAATATTCCCTCAGGTTCTATCAACCACCAATACAACTCTACACACGCTTGACGTTCGCTTTACCTAGAACAAGTATGAAACTAGAAGGACTTTGTAGGTGTTATTTGATAGGCTTGCAAGATAATAAAGAGCACGTAAATATAAACTAGGGGTTGTTTAGATAAAGAAGCAATAAAGTAAATATAGCGAGTGTGGAAAAGTGGTGGTAGGAGTTGCGGAATTGTCCCTAAGCAATTGGCTACTTTACTAGACCGATAGCAAGTTTTATGTGGGAGAGGCATAAGCTAACATACTTTCTCTTCTTGGATCATATGCACTTATGATTGGAACTCTAGCAAGCATCTGCAACTACTAAAGATCATTAAGGTAAAACCCAACCATAGCATTAAAGTATCAAGTCCTCTTTATCCCATACGCCACAACCCCCTTACTCGGGTTTATGCTTCTGTCACTCAAGCAACCCACTATAAGTGAATCATGAACGTATTGCAACACCCTACAGCGGGAATCCCTCATGCTTGCGCGACACGGAGGGCACAATAGGACAGCGACATAACCACAAGCAAATTAAATCAATCATAGCAATTTATCAATCACTGGTAGGACAACAAAAATCTACTCAGACATCATAGGATGGCAACACATCATTGGATAATATGAAGCATAAAGCACCATGTTTAAGTAGAGGGTACAGCGGGTTGCGGGAGAGTGGACCACTGAATATAGATGGGGGAAGGTGATGGAGATGTTGGTGAAGATGATGGAGGTGTTGGTGTAGATCGCGGTGATGATGATGGCCCCCGAAAGCGTTTCGGTGCCACCGGAAGCGAGGGGAGAGAGCCCCCCTTCTTCTTCTTCTTCCTTGACCTTCTTCCTAGATAGGAGAAGGGTTTCCCCTTTGGTCCATGGTCTCCATGGCGTGGGAGGGGCAAGAGCCCCTCTGAGACTGGATCTGTCTCTCTATCTCTCTCTGTTTCTGCCTTCTAGTATTCTGCCCTTTCACCGTTTCTTATATATTCAGAGATCCGTAACTCCGATTGGACTGAAACCTTCACCAAGATTTTTCTCCGAAAATTAGCTTTCTTGCGGCAAAATAAGAGCATCAACCGCCTTACGGGGTACCTATCGGTGTCAAAACCGGCAGATCTCGGGTAGGGGGTCGCAAGTTGTGTGTCATGGATTGATGGGTAACAGGAGACAGGGGACACGGTGTTTACCCAGGTTCGGGCCCTCTCTATCGAGGTAATACCCTACTTCCTGCTTGATTGATCTTGATGAATATAGGGTTACAAGAGTTGAGCTACCACTAGATCATATGTTGTGGTCTAAACCCTAGAGGTATGATGAATAATGTCATAATGATCTAGCCCCTCTATCGACTAGCCTAGCCTCGGTTTACATAATGTACCAGAGGCCTAGGATAACAAGAGTCCTAGCCGAATACGCTAGTGGGGAGGAGTCGTTATCTTGATCACCAAGTCTTGTGGAATCTTCCTCGTGTATGCATTAGTTGTCCGAACTGGCCCATGAGTATACGGCCATGGGGGTCCTCGGCCCAATCTAACTGATCGGGAGATGACGTGGTGTGTACCCCCTAGCCCAGGACACTGTCAGTAGCCCGCTGAACCGGTCTTCAAGTTGGGGATGCTCCTCAATTCTTCCAAATTGTTCTTCGTCTTCGGTCATCGGTCTTGAAAACTGGTTCAACAAATCATCTCATCTTTGATCTTAAGGATTGCCGAAGTGAATCTGAAGAGTCTACACACCAGGTATCCGAGGAGCCCCTTTAAGTTCTCGGCCTTTATCAATGTCTTTTTATTTTTTGCACCACACCTTGGGTTTGAAGTTGTTCTCATGCGGCGATGTCCTCTTGCATCTGAGCCCCAACACCGGACTGCAGTCGAGGTATCTTTTGTAGCCAAGCACCAACGTCGGACTGCTCCCGAGCTCCAACGCCAGAATGTATCCGAGCTCCAACACCGGACTGTGTCCAAGCTCCAACGCCAGACTGTATCCGAGCTCTAACGCCGGACTATATCTGAGGTGTCATAGATCACCTTGGTTCGAAAAAGTTCAAGGAGTTTAGCCGAGCTTAATGCCGGAAATGCCCTCTATGGAGCTAGCCACTGGCGCCCTAGCTTTATGACAGACTACTTCTGAGGTGGTGCACCACCCCGACCGCGGGCTGATTTTTTGTGAATATTTTTTACTAGTGCAATTTATTCTCTGCCGAGATATATAGCCAGTACATGCATATCCAGTAGCCCTCAAGGTGTGTGTCAGTCTAAAACCCGAGATGCACCTAAAGGAAAACATGAAACTGCTAATCCTAGTAGCCCATGAGACTCAGGTCGATTCGCGAAATCGGCCTGAGGATCAACTCCTAGCTCAGCAGCATACGTAGGAATAGAAACGCACTGTAATATATTAGAGATAATAGTGATCGGTGAACGGGCCCTTGAGAGAGGGTCTTGAGAAGTTGCCGCACTATATTAGCTTGATGCCAGATAGGTCCAGATGGTACCTATTGTTGTCCGAAGACGCGTCTGCCCATAGTTCGGTCAAGCCGAACACTAAGCACTTTGAATTTGCTGCATTGAATAGCAATGTAGTAGCCCCCTAGACACTGGTCGGGTGCCAACACCAGATCAGGGGATCGATGTACCCCTTTAATATTTCTAAATAACAAGCCCGAATCCCAATAGCCCCCGAGCCTTAATGCGGGCACGGGTGGCCGAATTAAGGATCGACATCCATAGTAAAGTCACAAATTACGTGTAATGATTCTATGTATCCAAGTACTCTACATCATTAATGCTCGAATCCGTATTGTACAAAACTTTGTTCACCGACCATCGGCTTCAACCTCTTCGGCCAGTAGCCGAGGAGTGTTTTCCTACTTTATAAAGCCGTTATAAGGGCAAATATTTATGGAAAACAAGGCAATCCGGCCATACGGTTTTATAAACAAAGGTACATGGAGAGATATGTTATATTACGTTTTAATGTAAGAAACATCTTCCAAAGAAAATAGTCCCGCTATCGGTTCCTTTCGTTGGGTTGTCATGCTAAGCATGATCATCAAACCTCACCTCCGATCAACACGGGAGAAAAATATTGAGGATTTAGTTTGGGGAAAGTTCCCGAACTCTATGGTATAAATGAACCAAAATTTTCACTTCCGTCATTGCCGACCAATGTGATCCTTTAAGATTGCTAGCTTTCGGCTTCACCCAGTCTGAGGTACTAACTCGAATGACCCGGTAGTAACAATCATAGAGGTGCTCCCTTTACCGCCTAGCCGAACAATCGGGAACGTAGGGGTAAGCACAGGAGCCAGGCAACCCAGCTTGACAAAAATCTTAAGTCAAATTGATGCATATTTATGGCTTTATAACGATGATTGTGGAAGGCGGCTCTTGTATATTAAATACAAATGCCGATGATATGTTTATTTTGACTCTGTTGCGACTGCTTATCATTTGAAAGTGGCCCATCGTCGGTTTCCACCCCCTTGTAGATGCTACGCAGGATGCTTTCGCAATAACAAAACAACCCTTAGCCGGCATCTCGGTGCCCGAAGGCGGTTGTGTTAGCAGAAATGAGGCAATCAAATATGCGGGCTTTATAACTTTCACTTAGTCATAGGAGCTTAAAGTTGGGAGGCCAGTAACTAGCCCCGGTGAGTGTTCGGCGACAGTCGAGGTCAAGCTGTAAACACTTCGGCCAATGTTATGAACGCCGTCATTTAACATGGGGTGACCTCTATCGATCTTATAGTTTAATACAGTCATCGGATTGCTGACCAGTTTACGCTTATTGTGACAGTCAGTTTTCGGCTTTCTCCACTGAGGCGCTTAACCATGCTAGCTGGAAGCACAATCGTAGTGGTTCTCCCTTTGCACACCTGGCCAAATAACGCAGAACGTAGGAGGCAAGCACAGGAGCTGGGCAACCCAACTATTGACCAAAGACACAATTCGAAACCGATACATATATAACAATATCCGAGAATGTTTTTGCCGAATCTCTAAAGGTGTCCGGCGTTGCACTGCGAGACTTATGCTGGAAACACACAAATAGTTAAAAAGTGCCATAAGCTTGGAAAACCAAAAAACATCAGTAAAAACTTGACGTCCGAACAAGATCAAGTGTTCGGTGCCAATCCGAAAATTGGAAAAAAAGAGTGTGCTTCTGTCGTGCTTTAACATGACACATCCGATCTCAAGACTTCACACGAGTCAGCCTACGGCTTCAAGCTCCTTATCCCAAGGGCGGAGTACTTCTCTGAGGGCAGTTTACCAAACTAAACTCGAGTGGCTTTTAGAGAGAAGACAGGCTATCCGGCTATTGACCATACACTCGAGTCGAAAAAGGAGTGGTAGAAAAAGACTTTGCAACGACCAAGTAGAAAAAGACTTTGCTCTATGAAGAAATGGTTCGGCCGTGCCGATGCAGGTCGTAACTTGTGACATGGTCAATGTTGGCTTGATGAAGTGACCGTGCGGTGATGCCGGCGTGCGCGCTCCGTGTAATCCATGGGGCGGCGATGTTGGTGACGATTTACTCTTCACGATGTCGAACTCTTGTTCGGCTTACCAAGATGATGATCCGAAGAAGTTGAACTCGTCTCAACAAAGTGACGACATGTCTAGCGCAGGTCGGCAGTCGTAGAGCAACGTTGTCGGGTTGGTTTGACATCGGCGCGATGATGAAGATCATATTGGAAAAGACTTTAAAATTAGCGGGATGTGTTTGGGTACAAAACACAATACCCTATACAAAACTTCCTTCAAAAAGGATGTCCGAAATCCCACTCATAAAAAAGATGAATTCGGGTCGGATTCGTTCTCGCGCAGAAAACAAAACCGAAAAGTGATCCACTAATCGAAAGGTTCCCGGAGTTTGGACGGTCAGATCGAGCTGAAAAATTTTGGGGGGGGGGGTCGATATGGGAATTCCGCAGCAGATGAATGGTTGGATCTTCCACAGGACCTCTGAGCTGGGCTCTGGAGATCACGCCCTAAACTCGTCCAGATTCCCGTCCAGATTTGACAGGGCTCCGGTACATCGTAGATTGCTAGAGATTCCTCCATCGGAACTCGACAGAATTTTCCAGGGTTGTTGTAGACTCAATTCCGCACAATTCCACTGAAGCAATCGTTAAAATGACACTTGAGGAGGCGGTGGCGGCGGATACAAGTTCGCTGTCCAGAAAAACAACACGGACGCCCGAGGATAATGTTGACGTTGAGCCCCCGAGCTTCATGGATGATTCGTCCATGATCTTGGTAGAGATCAGAGTTGATGTTGATTAAGGCCCTCATCTGAACATGACGATCTGAGGTAGGGCGCAGTCTTCGATCAAGCCAAGGTGACCAGTCGAGCAGGTGATGAATAAGCCGTCGTCGCGGTTGATCTGCAGTCGAGCCATCGATCCTTTGCCGATCACACAGTGGAACTCTCAATGAAAGCACCATTGTCGGTGTCAAAACCGGCAGATCTCGGGTAGGGGGTCCCAAGCTGTGTGTCATGGATCGATGGGTAACAGGAGACAGGGGACACGGTGTTTACCCAGGTTCGGGCCCTCTCTGTCGAGGTAATACCCTACCTCCTGCTTGATTGATCTTAATGAATATAGGGTTACAAGAGTTGATCTACCACAAGATCATATGTTGTGGTCTAAACCCTAGAGGTATGATGAGTAATGTCATAATGATCTAGCCCCTCTATCGACTAGCCTAGCCTCGGTTTATATAATGTACCAGAGGCCTAGTATAACAAGAGTCCTAGCCGAATACGCCAGTGGGGAGGAGTCGTTGTCTTGATCACCAAGTCTTGTGGAATCTTCCTCGTGTATGCATAAGTTGTCTGAAGTGGCCCATGAGTATACGGCCATGGGGGTCCTCAGCCCAATCTAACAGATCGGGAGACGATGTGGTGAGTACCCCCTAGTCCAGGATACTGTTAGCGCCCACGAGGGTCAGGGGCGCGCATGCCCCCTGGGGGGCGCCCCCTGCCTCGTGGCCCCCTCGGGCACCGTCTCGCGTTGATTTTTCTTCCAGAAAATCATAAATATTCTAAAAATATTCTCCATCCATTTTTATCACGTTTGGACTCCATTTGATATGGGGTTTCTGCGAAACATAAAACATGCAACAAACAGGAACTAGCACTGGGCACTGGATCAATATGTTAGTCCCAAAAATAGTATAAAAAGTTGCCAAAAGTATATGAAAGTTGAATAATACTGGCATGGAACAATCAAAAATTATGGATACGACGGAGACGTATCAGCATCCCCAAGTTTAATTCCTGCTAGTCCTCGAGTAGGTAAATGATAAAAAAGATAATTTTTGATGTGGAATGGTACCTAGCATAATCTTGATCATGTAATCTAATCGTGGCATGAATATTAAGACACGAGTGATTCAAATCAATAGTCTATCATTTGACATAAAAACAATAATACTTAGGGCATCCAACAAACAATCATGTCTTTCAAAATATCAATGCTTACAGAATGTTATCCCTACAAAATCGTATAGTCTTGTATGCTCCCTTTTCTTAACACAAGGTACCCCTCATGCCTATCCTGGTGTCAGCCAAGCAATTGGTTCATACTTTTAACGCGCTTCAGCTTTATTCACTCTCATACAATACATTAGCGTAAGCCATGGATATAGCACTATGGGTGGAATAGAATATGATGAAGGGGATTATGTGGAGAAGACAAAAAAAGAGAAAGTCTCACATCAACACGGCTAATCAATGGGCTATGGAGATGCCCATCAATTGATGTCAATGTGAGGAGTAGGGATTGCCATGCAACGGATGCACTAGAGCTATAAGTGTATGAAAGCTCAAACTGAAACTAAGTGGGTGTGCATACAACTTGCTTGCTCATGAAGACCTCGGGCATTTGAGGAAGCCCATCATCGGAATATACAAGCCAAGTTCTATAATGAAAATTCCCACTAGTATATGGAAGTGATAATATAGGAGACTCTCTATATGAAGAACATGGTGCTACTTTGAAGCACAAGTGTGGTAAAAGGATAGTAACATTGCCCCTTTTCTTTTCTTTTTTTTGGGCGGGCTTCTTTGGCCCCCCTTTTTTTATTTAGGCTTCTTTGGCCTTTCCTTTTTTTTTGGGCAATGCTCTAATAATGATGATCATCACACTTTTATTTACTTAAACTCGATACTAGAACAAAGATATGACTCTATATGAATGCTTCCGGCGGTATACCGGGATGTGCAATGATATAGCATAGCAATGACATCAAAAAAAGGACAAGCCATGAAAACATCATGCTAGCTATCTTACGATCATGCAAAGCAATATGACAATGAATGCTCAAGTCATGTATATGATGATGATGGAAGTTGCATGGCAATATATCTCAGAATGGCTATGGAAATGCCATGATAGGTAGGTATGGTGGCCGTTTTGAGTAAGATATAAGGAGGCTTATGTGTGACAGAGCACATCGTATCATGGGGTTTGGATGCACCAGCGAAGTTTGCACCAACTCTCGAGGTGAGAAAGGGCAATGCACGGTACCGAAGAGGCTAGCAATGATGGAAGGGTGAGAGTGCGTATAATCCATGGACTCACATTAGTCATAAAGAACTTATATACTTACTGCAAAAGTTTATTAGCCCTCGAAGCAAAGTACTACTACGCATGCTCCTTGGGGGGAGGTTGGTAGGAGTTAACCATCGCGCGCCCCTGACCTTCACGCAAAGATAAACAATCAAAATACAATGCGCGCCAATTTGGTTACATGGTTAGTAGACCATACGTGCATGCTTCGGGAATCACAAACCTTAACACCAATATCCTTACTAAACACAACCATCTACTAGAACCTCCCACATATTATCTGTCGGTGTACTAGAATAGGGGTACCCTAGTACCCCGAACATGTGCACGGGCAGTTGCAGCACCCCGCGGCAAGGCTTGCCGGGCGAACGCCAAGATCCTCTGTGGTTCCCCTGGAGCCATTCAAGAACAAAGTATTTAAGCTCAGGAGACAAGGCCCCGGCAAGAGGAGCTTGCCGGGAAGGCCAACCAAGGCACTCCAAGGAACTTGCCGCGACGCGCCACGCGCTCCGACAAGGCAACAAGGCCCCGGCAAGAGGAGCTTGCCGGGAAGACCAACCAAGGTACCTCGAAGCCCGGTGAGCGACAAGCTTCCAGACCCGACAAGATAACAGCAGCGGCAAGGCACTTGCCACGGCAGGCGGCCACTCTGTGCCCGCGCTCTAGCGCATCCACCAACGTGTCGCTCTGGGGGCCTCTCCAGGCGCGCGTGGCGGGAGGCTGTGCAGCCAGCGGTGCGCAGTGGCATGCGAAGCTGACAAGATCGCCATCATGGCGAATGGTGGCGCCCCTAACGGTCCTTTTATGCACTATTTGGGCGACTCAGACGGGCACTTAATGCCCTTGTCCCCTGCCGTCAGAGTTAGGTAGGGCGCACTGTGCAAGTAGCTGTATCAACCACCTCACTTTTTACATTTGTACCCTTCTCTGCGTTGCCACCTGTCGGTGACCCCTTTAGCGTATAAAAGGAGGCCCATGCGCAACGTAGAGGGGGTTCGGTTTGGTTCGATTCATTCGTAACCCGGAAAGACACTACACTCTCTCTCTCTCGGGAGCAAGAACACAAGATAATAGAACCAGACAAGCAGCAGTAGGAGTGTTATCTCTCCGGAGAGCTCCGAAGCTGGGTAAACTGCTCATGTGCTTCGCCTCGATCTGCTCTTCGTGCGATCTCCGCCCCCCGCCGAACCGAAAGGGGCCTGGTCCGCCGGCCCCATAGGTGTTTGTGGATCAGTTTCCCCGACATCTTTGGCGCGCCAGGTAGGGGCGTCGAGATTGTGTGAACCTGATCCGCCGTTCACACGAGCTAGATCTTCGTTCCCTTCATCAACATGCCACCAAAGAAGAAGAATTCGGCGGCAGCCGCTCCGTCCACGTCGCTTCCGCCACCGTTGGAGCAAACGGGTGGTGGAATGGACGCCGGTGGAAGAATGGACATCGACGAGGAAGCTCATGATGCTGCCAGGTCCAAGAACAAGGCTACACAAACCTCGGCGACTGTACATGTTCCACGCCACTCTCAGGAGGCGCAAGACCAACAGCGTCATGGCACTTGCAGTGCCATACGCATGATAGGCCAAGACCAAGCTGGTGGATCTCGGGGCGCTCAAGACCAGTATGCACGCCAGCGCGCTAGCACGAGCGGGGCACGGTCGCCTGGACGGGATACTGCTCCTTCTAACATAGTTAGAAGTCCGAGCACGTCCCGCTCCTCGCGCCGTCCGCCACTGCCACCCACCACTCCAGCAGAAGCTTTGGCGCGAGCTCAACTTCTCCTAGATTACCCTCCGACATCGGACAAGATCGACGAAGGGAGGGCCACCATTCAGAGTCTCATCGTCCACGCCAACGGCGACACTCCACGGCGGCCGAGCGCGTCGCCGCCGCGGCAGGGTTGCCGGGCGCGAGCCGTGGCGACGAAACGAGTGGAGGTGCAACTACCATGCAATCACCATCCCGAAGGCCAAGATCACCGACTCGCCGGATGCACCTCGAAAGCGACTCCACCGCATCTTCGGATCCACGAGCTCGTCGCGATCAGCGCCAAGTTCTTCATGATCGACAACAAGAAGACGCTCGAACTCGCATCGAGCGCCAAAGAGAAGCGCGACGTCAATCCGACAAGCGCGCTGGGCCCTCTGTTGACATGCATGCGCCAGGGGAACCAGGCGATCTGCCGTACGCGGTAGGTTGCCCTGCGTTCACTCGTGAGCTGCGGCAAGTCCAGTGGCCCAGCACGAAGAACTTCAAGCCAGACGTACCGGAGAAGTACGACGGCAAGACGCATCCGTCGGAGTTCCTCAGCATTTACACCATTGCGTTGCAGGCTGCTGGGGGACGGGATGACAAGATCCTTGCCAACTACTTCCCGCTGGTACTCAAGCCCAACGTCAGGTCCTGGCTCATGCACTTGCCGGACAACTCCATATCCTCTCGGGCTGATCTGTGCCATCAGTTTGTCAGCGCCTTCACAGGCGGACACAAGCCTCATGGCCAGGAGAGTGATCTTCATCTGCTCGCTCAGAAGGAAGGAGAGCCCCTGCGCAAGTACATTCAGAGATTCAGCAGTGTGCAGCACAACATCCCAGACGTCCACCCTGCCGCGGTGATCAGCGCGTTCCATCAGAACGTGCGAAACTGCAGGATGCGGGAGGAAATGGCGATGTGCAAGATCAGGGACGTCAGTGAGTTATACGCACTGGCCGACAAGTGTGCAGGTGCTGAGGAAGGGAGGAGGCTCCTCGGAGAGAATGTAGGAGCGGGAGGATCTGACAGTGAAGATGCTGCCCCGGCAAGAAAAAACCGGCGGCGGAACAACAGAAGGAGGAAAGGCAAAGAAGTGCTAGTTGTTGAGCAGTCCGGCAACGGTGGTAGGGCCAAGGAAGCCAAAGCTGGTGACTCCGGCAAGGAGGTTGCCGCGGAGGTGGCGGTCGCCGACAAGCAGGACGGCACCAACAAGCAGTATTGCAAGATCCACCGCACCAAGGGCCATGATCTCCAGAACTGTAAGAAAGTCGAGCAGCTTGTTGAGCAACAGAAAGCTGAATACGAGCGGCGCGACAAGGAGAAGGCCCAGGAAGGTGCTGGGGGATCCGGCAAGAAACGTCCCGGCCGAGGAGGACGCCGCGGCAAGGCCAAGCAGCGGCAAGGAGACAGACCCCCTCGCGGCCGCGACAAGGATGAAGATGACGACAACGATGAAGACATGGATGATAAGGAGACTGATGAGCAGGAGTTCCAGAAAGCCACAGAGGTCCTGTGCGTTGACGGTGGTGCTTCTCTGCATACCTCGCACCGCCAGCTCAAACAGTGGGTGCGGGAAGTTAATGCAGCAGAACCGCCCGTCGAGTCATGCAAGCCTCTGAAATGGTCCAGCACGCCTATCATCTTTGATATTGAGGACCACCCTGATCGCATAACTGCGGTCGGGTGCTTGCCTATGTTGGTTTCACCAACAATCCGCAACCTCAAGGTCACTAAGATGCTAGTTGACGGTGGGGCCGGCTTGAACCTGATCTCCTCCGCGGTGCTCCAGAAACTTCAGATCCCTGACAGCGAGCTCGAAGAGACCGGTACATTTCAAGGAATCAACCTGGGAAGAAGCAAGCCGAAGGGAAAGATCACGTTGCCGGTAACATTTGGCAGCGAGCTGAACTTCAGGACTGAGCGGGTCACATTTGATGTTGCTGACTTTCCATTACCTTACAATGGAATCCTTGGCCGTCCGGCACTCGCCAAGTTCATGGCAGCCTCTCACTATGCGTACAACGTACTGAAAATGCCAGGCCCGATAAGTGTCATCTCTGTCCCTGGCGACAAGAAGGATGCTCTTATTTGTGCCGACAAGATCTACCGGGAAGCAGCAGCTGCAGCAGAACGCAAGACACTTGCCGCTGAAGCTCCCGGGGGGAAGAAGAAGACCAAGTCCGGCAAGAGCTCTGATGCCCACTCCGGCAAGCGCACCTCTTCGGAGTGCTGCGCTACCGTCGAGGACGCACCATCGAGCTCCACCGGCAAGTGTAAGAAGGCAATGGCAGCCCCACCTGAGACCAAGAAGGTGTCCGCCAAGGAGGACGGCACTGGTGGTACCTTCACCATCAGCGCCACTCTTGACCCCAAATAGGAAAGCGCGCTCGTTGCTTTCCTGCGGGCGAATGTCGACGTGTTTGCGTGGCAACCGTCTGATATTCCCGGTGTTCCTAGGAAAGTAATTGAGCACCACCTTAGCCGTCTGTCCTCATGCACGGCCCGTCAAGCAGAAAGTCAGGAAACAGGCAGTGGAGCGCCAAGAATTCATCGCAGAAGAAATCAAGAAGTTGGAAGCAGCAGGCCTTGTCAGAGGAGTGCTCCATCCCACGTGGTTGGCCAATCCTGTTGTCGTGCGCAAGGCTAACGGGAAATGGAGGCTTTGTATTGACTTCACTAATGTTAATAAAGCTTGTCCCAAAGACCCATTTCCCTTGCCGCGCATTGACCAGATTGTTGACTCCACAGCCGGATGTGATTTGCTTTCATTTCTTGATGCATACTCAGGATACCATCAGATCTTCATGGCAGAAGAGGATGAAGAGAAAACCGCACTTATCACCCCGTGTGGCACGTACTGCTTCGTACGGATGCCTTTCGGTTTGAAGAATGCTGGTTCAACATTCGCAAGGGTAGTCCACCACGCTCTTGAGCCACAGATGCACAGAAATGTGGAAGCCTACATGGATGACATAGTGGTCAAAAGCAAGAACAGGGCGACCCTGATTCAAGATTTAGACGAGACATTTGCAAATCTGCGCAGGATCAACCTCAAGCTTAACCCCGAGAAGTGCGTGTTTGGAGTCCCATCCGGCAAGCTTAACCCCGAGAAGTGCGTGTTTGGAGTCTCAGCGGGGAATTGAAGCCAATCCCGACAAGATCAAGGCCATTGAGCATATCGAAGCACCAAAGCGCGTCAAGGATGTACGAAGGCTTGCCGGTTGCGTGGCTGCTCTCAGCAGGTTTATCTCTAGATCTGCTGAGCGCGCCCTGCCATTTTTCAAAATTTTGAAAAAGGCAGGTCCAATGAAATGGACTCCGGAGGCGGAGGCTGCGCTGCAGGACTTGAAGAGATACCTGTCCTCCACTCCAACACTTGTCGCACCTAAGCCGCAAGAGAAGTTGCTGCTGTATATAGCGGCAACCAATCAAGTGGTTAGTGCTGCGTTAGTGGCGGAGAGGGAGGCAGATGATGAGCCAGCAACCACGGCAGATGCATCCAGCGATAAGGAGGGGGCTTCTCCGACAAGCTCTGGTCCCGATAAAGATGGATCTGCGCAGGAGCATGATAAGATGCAGAAGAGAATGGTGCAGCGTCCAGTATACTTTGTCAGTTCCCTTCTACAGGGGGCTAGATCAAGGTACTCGGGTGTGCAGAAGTTGCTTTTCGGCCTCCTCATGGCCTCAAGAAAGCTGCGCCATTACTTCCAAGCACATGAGATCACAGTCGTCACTCGCTTTCCGCTGAAGAGGATACTGCAAAATCCAGAAGCGACAGGCAGGATTGTCGAGTGGGCGCTGGAAATGTCAAGCTTTGGCCTCAAGTTTGAGAGCACTTCAACTATCCAAAGCAGAGCATTGGCAGAGTTCATAGCAGAATGGACGCCAACCCCAGATGAAGAAATTCCAGAGACGAGCATCCCCGTCAAAGAGGCAAGCAAAGAGTGGCTGATGTACTTTGATGGTGCCTTCTTGCTGCAAGGCGCCGGTGCGGGCGTGCTGCTTGTCGCGCCCACCGGAGAGCACCTCAAGTATGTAGTCCAGATGCACTTTCCCAGGGAGCAAGCAACCAACAATACTGCAGAGTATGAAGGATTGCTTGCCGGTCTTAGAATCGCAGCAGACCTTGGGATCAAGAAGCTCATTGTCAGGGGTGACTCACAGCTTGTCGTCCGCCAAGTGAACAAGAACTACCAGAGTCCATTGATGGAAGCATATGTTGATGAAGTAAGGAAGCTAGAAGAGCGCTTTGACGGCCTACAGATGGAGCATATCCCAAGAGCTCAGAATGACATTGCTGATGGCCTATCAAAGTGCGCCGCACTAAAGTTACCTGTGGAACCAGGGATCTTTGTGCTCAAGTTGACTCAACCATCCGTAACACCATCAACTGGACAAAGCAAGAAGAGGAAGTTGGTTTCTGGTGACTACTTTCCGGCAGAGCTCCTCGAAGCCGCCGCCAAGAAAGTCCCCAAGATCAACACCAAGAATGCTAAGGGGCAGTCTGCTCCGGCAAGCCTTATGGTTTGTTCCGTTGAAGCAGACGCTCCCGACAAGTTTTGCTCCGGCAAACTTGCCGGGGAACAACAAGCTCCGGCAGGACCGCGAGTCCTTGCCGTAGAAGTGGATGTTCCCGCAGCAGCAGATGTGCCTTTAGTCCTTGTTGTCAAGCCACAAGCTCCAGCATGGGCACAGCAGATTGTCCATTTCCTTCAGAAAGGAGAACTTCCCGAAGAGCAAGAAGAAGCGGAAAAAGTAGCCCGGCTGTCAAGTATGTACCAGTTTGTCGATAGCATACTGTACAGAAGAAGACTCAACGGTGTGAAATTGAAGTGTATTTGCCGGGAAGATGGACAAAAGCTGTTGGCAGAGATACATGGAGGCATATGTGGCCACCACATTGGCGCAAGAGCACTTGCCGGCAAAGCTTTCCGGCAAGGTTTCTTTTGGCCGACAGCCCTCCAGGATGCAACTGCACAAGTAACCAAGTGTGAAGCGTGCCAGTTCCACTCCAAACAGATACACCAGCCAGCTCAAGCTCTCTAGACGATCCCTTTATCCTGGCCATTTTTGGTCTGGGGGCTCGATATCCTCGGCCCTTTCCCCCGAGCTGTCGGGGGCTTTGAGTACTTGTACGTCGCAATCGACAAGTTCACAAAGTGGCCGGAAGTGCAGCCAGTGAGGAAGGTGACAGCACAGTCAGCAGTCAAGTTCTTCAGGTCAATTGTTTGTCATTTCGGGATCCCTAACAGGATCATCACCGACAACGGCACGCAATTCACGAGCCGCACCTTCATGCAGTACGTCCAAGACCTTGGCGCCAAGGTCTGCTTCGCTTCCGTTGCTCATCCGAGAAGCAACGGTCAAGCAGAGAGGGCAAATGCTGAAGTGCTGCGCGGGCTCAAGACCAGAAATTTCGATAGGCTGCGCAAGTGCAGAAGAAACTGGATCGAGGAGCTGCCGGTGGTTCTTTGGTCGATCAGAACGACGCCAAATCGAGCCACTGGCCAGGCACCTTTTGCTCTAGTCTATGGAGCAGAGGCAGTTCTCCCCACGGAACTCGTATACGGATCGCCTCGAGTGCTCACTTATGATGAGCTTGAGCAAGAACAGCTGCGACAAGACGACGCGCTGCTCCTTGAGGAAGATCGTCTTTAGGCTGCTGTACGAGCTGCTCGATACCAGCAAGCTTTGTGCCGCTACCATAGCCGCAAAGTTAAGGCCAGAAGCTTCGAGGAAGGCGACCTTGTTCTTCGGCGCGTTCAGTCCACCAAGAATTCCAACAAGTTGACGCCGAAGTGGGAAGGCCCTTATCGGGTGAAACGAGTCACAAGGCCCGGCGATGTCCGCCTTGAGACTCCTGGAACATAGAACATCTTCATAAGTTTTTCCCGTACGGCGCGGTTGCCGGAACCCCGTTTCGGCAACCACCTTTTGTACAAGTCTTGCCGCTGTTGCATGTAATCCTTTGTACAAAGCCGGGCGCAGATCCTGTGCATAAATAGAACCCCATGTGATCCGCACAACTTGTCCATTTCATGCATTAGTTTCTTTCTTGCATGTGTTATCTGACACTTTGTGCAGCACCTACATCCGGTAAGCAATAACGAGCCGAACGGCTCCATATTATTATTTTCTCTTCTTTCTTCTTTTCAACAAAGGAAAAGAAGGTTCCCTCGCACACAAGTTTGCCGGGGGGAAGGAGAAGATTGTGGTATGGACCAGGCGTCGTTCAAGCAAAGTTTTGCCTTGCCGGGAAGCAAATGACAGAAAAGATAAGTTGCCAAAGTTTGAGCAATCAGTTTTTAATTTTTTGAGTTATCTTCCTCGAACGATCCTGCTTTGTATGGAAAACCTATGCGCGGAGGAACCAACTCGTGCCTAGTTGCGCCCTTACTTTGTTTCGAGTCCGCTCAATAACTTAAGTGTGCTGCATCTAGTCGCGACAAGGTTTCTTGTCGGAAGCAGCGCCGCCAGCAGGCTGCTGAAGTTCTGCACTCAGCGCTCGCGGCTCGGGTGCCTGCGCCGACAAGTTCCCTAGAAGCGTAGGGTAAAAACATACAAAGGAAGGAATCTAGTAGAGGAAATAACATAGCAATTAATAACAGAAATAAAGTTATATTACAAGATAACTTGTCGCAGCTCTAACAGATTGTTTTCATAACATGATTAGCAGCGACAAGGGAAAAGAAGAAATGGGCGGCCTAGTCTGTGCGTCCGCCCTCAACCCTCTTGATCTCGCTCACCTTGTCCACAATGGGTGCGACAAGGGCCTTGAGTGCGTCCAGATCGGCGTCTGGCGGCAAGGACCTGAGGACGTTGGTGAAGCTGAGGCCTGGATTGCGGAAGGCCACCTTCATCAGCACCTTCTGGAGAACCCCGGCGCAGATTTTGCGCGACTCGTCGGCCAGCTGCTTTGGGATCCTCTCCCGGAGCCGCTGGAGCGCCGTCGCCACGCCCTTGAAGAACAGGCTGAGCTTGGCGCTGGGTTGGAGATTCTCGTCGGAGGGATACCCAAAGTCCTCCATCCCCAGCTGCGCCAGCTCCTCGTTGATGACTGCGGCAATATTCACCAGACCCTCGGTCCAGTGCTCCACAGTGTCTCTGAACGAGTTATGGGTAACTGCCATGCTCTCCAACAGCGCCTTGTCAGCTTTGACCTTCTCCGACAAGGTCTTCTCCCGCTCCTTGGCGGCCTCCAGCGTCTGCGTCAGCGTGGCCAGTTTCAGCTCCAGGTCTGCATTGGAATCCTTGGCGGCGCTGAGCTCCTTGCCCCTCTCAGCGAGAAGGCCTTGCAGCTCACCGTGGGCGGCAGCATCCTTCTCACGCTCACGCTTGAGCGCGGCAAGCTCCTCGCCACTCTCCCCAATGTTGGCCTCCAGCTGCGCCACCTTCTCCTCCAACTCTTTCTTGGTGGCCTCTGCGGTCGCGGCAGCGTCCTTTGCTTCCTTGAGCGCCCCGCCAAGTGCTTGCTCGCGCTCGGCGAGCTCCTCCTCGTAGCTGTCGAGATTGGCCTTCCGCTGCACCAACTCGCCTTCCCGCGCAGACTGCTTCTCGGCGGCCAGCCTTTGCTCCTCCTCAGCTTTTCCCTTCTCGAGAAGGAAGGCCATGCGCTCCTCGTCGAGTCGTTCCCGCTCCTGTGCCAGGGACCGGAGAGCTTCTTGATTTTGGCCCCGGAGCTCCTCCGCGCGCTTCTCCATGTCAACTCCCGCCTTCACGACAAGCGCTTCCCGGGAAGCCAGCTTGGCTTGCCGGGCGCGGTAGAGTGACAGCAGCTTCCGCAGCAGCTGCTCCTCCTTGGGCTCGCCACTGCTGCTGCCGGGCGCGTCGACCAACGACAGTCCGGCGAAGGCGAGCACCTCCTCATCAAAAGTCTCACCCTCGACCGGCGCCCTGGAGCTCGACGCCCAGGGTAGCTTGATGAAGATACCGTCGCCGGCCTTCAAGTAGGCACCGGGCTGGGGCTCCTCGGAGCCCGGCTCCGCAGAAGCGGCAGAGGGATCGGCGGTCGGTGCAGTGCCTGGCGCTCCTGCGGCCTCAGGGTCGTCAGTGCGATCGCCCGACCCCTCGCCGGCTTCTGCGGCGGCAGCCTTGGCGGCCTCCTCGCCGGCGGTCTCATCAGCACCGGCCCCTTCCTCGCCGGCGCCCTCTGTCTCCATTGGCTCAGCCGCAGATGGGTCTGAAGAACGAAGAAGGGAGAAAAATCAATCAAAAATCCAAGAGAAGAAAATCAGAAGAAGAAGAACCCAAGGGAAAGTTTTTGGACAAGGGAATTACCTGTGCCAAGATCTGTAGTTACGGTCTCGGCTGCCGCAGGATCGACGGTGCTGCCCCTTGCCGGAGAATTCTCCCTTGCCGGAGAGCGCTCCCTTACCGGGAACCCCTCCCTTGGTGGCGTAGTCAAAGCGGATGGCACTTCGGGACCAGCTTCCGGGCGCTCCTGATGTGTCTGCTCTGCTCCTACACAAATCAACAAGCAAGATATCAACAAAGGAAAAAGCACTCATGCGCGCCCGACAGCAGAAAGCTAACTATGAACTTACGCTGGGGGCTGCGCTGGGGGCTGCTTTGAGGAGTGATTGCCGGGTCCGTCAATGTGGTCTCGGACCCTCCCCCTGCTGACACGGTGGGGTCATCTTCGATGACAATCACCGCGGCCTTCGCCCTCTTCGCCGCTCTCTGGGCCAGCGTCCTGAAAAGAAATGAGTCCAGATTGAAGCAAGTCAGATACAAGATATAAACAGCAAGATTGAAGAACTACAAGAGCACCAAAGAAGCTTACTCTTCCTCCTCCTCGTCGGAGCTGAGCGCGGAAAGATCGAAGTCCGGCTCTCCTCTGGAGCGGCGAGGCGGAGGAGTAGGATCCCTTGCCCGCTTGGCGGGGGCGGTGGCGGTGGCCCGCGAAGATCCCGCTCCAGTTGCCGCTTCCGCGTGAGGCGCTCCCGCGGCAACATTGCTTGCCGCGGTAGAGCGTGTCGCACGGCTTGGCGGCTGTTGACCCGGCTGCCGCCCCGCTGCGTCCCCAGCCCTGCGAAGGCGCCTCCTTGGCGGGGCCGGGGGCTCCGCCTGCGGCAAGTTTTCTAAAGGCTCGGGTTCTTCCTCGCCGGCCTCGCTCGGCTCGGCTTCAGAACCGGCAGGCTCTTCCTCGCCAATGAACTCCGCGCGCTCGGCAAGGTTTGCCGCCTCTGCAGCCTCCGCCTCCTCCATAGTGAACCCGAACATGCCCGCGGCAGCTGCGGCCGCAACCTCTTCCGCCCTAGTGGCGATGCGCTGCAGCTCCTCGTCGGTGGTGTCACGGGTGAGGCTCTTCTGCTCGTCAGCATGGACCGGCACTTCTTCCAAGTTGTCGAAGAACGCTTGCACGACGTCATCCGCAGGCTCTTGCCAAGTTGGAACGATTCCGTGTGAATCGCACAACGGCATCATGGCGCGGATCCGGTCAAGCGAAGAATTATTGCACAAAGGAACTACGCCCCTCGGCAGCGTGAATGGGTGCTGGGGGTCGTGTTTGAACAACTCCAAGAGCATTGCATCCAGCTCCAAGACGGTGAAGTTGTAGTTGAGGCCCGGCCGCAGCCTCATGATGTCCGCCGAGTTCTTGAACTCCCAGGCGGGCCTCCCCCTCTCCTGCAGGGGGGCGATGCAGCGGCAGAGGAAATCTGCGCCTACATCGCCTACAGTGAGCCCGGCAAGCCTGAGGTGAAGGATCCTAGTAATGGCGATCTTCAGCCTCTCGTCTTCCGGGGCCACGTTGCTCCAGTCATTGCCGCGCACTATCAGAGCTTGGCGCACGGCGGTGAAGGGCTGCGGATTCTCCTCGACGATCCAGCACCACTCCGCTCTCCACTCATCCCACTTGCTGCGGAGCTCACCCTCCAAGTACGCCTCCTTCTTGCCGACTCTCGAGATCCAGGCGATCCCTCCGGCAAGCGGCTCTTCTCTCTCTACCCGAGGTATGAAGAAGTGGCGGAAAAGGGCAACATTGGGGTGGACTCCGACAAAGTTTTCGCACAAATGTGCGAAAACTGCCCTGGTCAGAACGGCGTTAGGGGTGAAGTCAAGGAGGTGGAAGCCGTATGTGTTCATGATGTCGCAGAAGAACTCCGAGAAGGGCGGGCAGAGCCCGCAATAGAAGAATAGTGCGAAGAATGGGTACCCGTTTGGAGCCAGCTCCGAAGCAGCGGCCGGGAGTACCCTCATGCGCGGATGCGCACGCGTCTCCGTCGCCCAAAAGAGGTAGAAGTACTCCCTCAGCTCCTGCACGCCGAGCTGGGGGGAGAAGATCGCCCGCTCCTTCCGCAGCGCCGCAAGCCACTGCGCCTCGGCCGACTTCACGCCCTTTCCCTTGTCGGCTTTCGGAGCCATGGCGGAGGTGGTGGGGGAGGTCGACGGCGTTGGTGATGCTGGTGGCAATGGGGGGCGGAGCGCTGCTCTCTCGGCTTCGAGAAGAAGGGGGGGCGGCAGAGGTTCGTGAAGATGGAGTAGTAGCAACCAGCGAGGGGGAACGAACTGCCCCTGTTTCCTCTGCTTATAAAGAGGGACGGGGTGGACGTTTCGACCTTCCGAATAAAGAACCACCCACGATCTCTCCCACGACGCCGCATTCAATGCGTGCTGTTAGGGGAGAGCGCGGTGGATACGGAGCGAGATTCGGCGTGGCCCAGTCCGCGTGTGCCCCTGTCTTGGGCCTGGCCCAACAGCGCTCGGCACCGTGTCTGGCCCAGGCCCGGGGGCTCCTGTCGGTGTACTAGAATAGTGGTACCCTAGTACCCTGAACTTGTGGCAGTTGCAGCACCCCGCGGCAAGGCTTGTCGGGCGAACGCCAAGATCCTCCGTGGTTCCCCTGGAGCCATTCAAGAACAAAGTATTTAAGCTCAGGAGACAAGGCCCCGGCAAGAGGAGCTTGCCGGGAAGGCCAACCAAGGCACTCCAAGGAACTTGCCGCGACGCGCCACGCGCTCCGGCAAGGCAACAAGGCCCCGGCAAGAGGAGCTTGCCGGGAAGACCAACCAAGGTACCTCGAAGCCCGGTGAGCGACAAGCTTCCGGACCCGACAAGATAACAGCAGCGGCAAGGCGCTTGCCACGGCAGGCGGCCACTCTATGCCCGCGCTCCAGCGCATCCACCAACGTGTCGCTTTGGGGGCCTCTCCAGGCGCGCGTGGCGGGAGGCTGTGCAGCCAGCGGTGTGCAGTGGCATGCGAAGCTGACAAGATCGCCATGGTGGCGAACGGTGGCGCGCCTAACGGTCCTTTTCTGCACTATTTGGGCGACTCAGACGGGCACTTAATGCCCTTGTCCCCTGCCGTCAGAGTTAGGTAGGGCGCACTGTGCAAGTAGCTGTATCAACCACCTCACTTTTTACATTTGTACCCTTCTCTGCGTTGCCACCTGTCGGTGACCCCTTTAGCGTATAAAAGGAGGCCCATGCGCAACGTAGAGGGGGTTCAGTTCGGTTCGATTCATTCGTAACCCAGAAAGACACTATGCTCTCTCTCTCGGGAGCAAGAACACAAGATAATAGAACCAGACAAGCAGCAGTAGGAGTGTTAGCTCTCCGGAGAGCTCCGAAGCTGGGTAAACTGCTCGTGTGCTTCGCCTCGATCTGCTCTTCGTGCGATCTCCGCCCCCCGCCGAACCGAAAGGGGCCCGGTCCGCCGGCCCCATAGGTGTTCGTGGATCAGTTTCCCCGACATTATCATATCTATATCGCAAAACTATTGCAAGGAATCAAACATATCATATTCAGCGATCTACAAGTTTTATGTAGGATTTTATGACTAACCATGTGAATGACCAATTCCTGACATCTCTCTAAATAGATATAAGTGAAGCAACAGAATTTAATTCTTTCTACAAAAGATATGCCCACTCTCTAACAAATATAAGTGAAGCAAAAGAGCATTCTACAAATGGCGGTTTTCTATGTGAAGAGAAACAGGCAATCCAAACTTCAAATGATATAAGTGAAGCACATGAAGCATTCTATAAAGCCACACTCAAAAGATTTAAGTGAAGTGCAATGAGCATTCTATAAATCAACCAAGTACTATCTCATACCAGCATGTTGCATGAAAGAAAAATGAAAAATGAATGCAAAAGACGCTCCAAGACTTGCACATATCGCATGAACGAAACGAATCCGAAAACATACCGGTACTTGTTGAAGAAAGAGGGGATGCCTTCTGGGGCATCCCCAAGCTTAGATGCTTGAGTATCCTTGAATATTTACTTGGGGTGCCTTCGGCATCCCCAAGCTTGAGCTCTTGCCTCTCTTCCTTTTCCTCATATCGAGACCTCCTCGGTCAAACACTTCATCCACACAAAACTTCAACAGAAAACTCGGTAAGATCAGTTAGTATAATAAAGCAAATCACTACTCTAAGTACTATTGCAAACCAATTCATATTTTGTTTTTGCATTGTGTCTACTGTAATATAACTTCTCCATGGCTTAATCCATTGATAGAAATTGATAGTTTCATCAAAAAAAGTAAACTATGCATCAAAAACAGAATCTGTCAAAAACAGAACAGTCTATAGCAATCTGAACATTCACCATACTTATGGTACCCCAAAAATTCTACCAAAATTAGGAAAATAAAGAATTTGTACAGCAAGACAGTGCAAAAAGTTTCAGAACCGTTTGACGTTCCAGTAAAAAAATGTAAAATCACGCACTACAGCCAAAGTTTCTGTCCTGCACCGTACAAACAACAAGCATTTTAAACATCCTAAAGGCAAACCTTAGCACATTATTTTTATAATACAATGGAATTGTACAAGGGGATAATTATTTTTGATGAAAAGTTTCTGTAATTAAGATTCACAAAGTTTCCGTGAGCATGAAGAAAGTTCAAGGAGCTCCCCCACTTCAACAATGCTTGTCTCTCTCACTTTCACTTTCCTTTTTGAAAAGTTTTTGGGTTCTCCTCTTTATTTTTTTTATTTTTAAACTATATAAAAGCACTCAACAGAAATAAATGACTCTCTAAAACTTCCGGGTTGTCTCCCTGGCAGCGCTTTCTATATATCATGCAACAACGAAGTCTAACTCTCTTCCTATGCATCGGCCTGTCATAAAAGAACAATTCATGCACACATAGTAAAGGCCAATGCATAGTATAAACAGTTTCTTGCAATTTCATCGTGTGGGAAACATAGAGAGGTGGAGATATAGTTACTCTCTCATAATAGTTGCAAGTAGGAGCAGCAAGCACATGCATATTATATCTATCAAAATCATCATGTGTAGTAGTAAAACGCAACCCATCAATATAATCCTTAATAAGCACAAACTTCTCCGATATAGTGTAGTTTGGATAATTCAAAAAGATAATAGTACTATAATGCGTGGGTGCAATAGCAACAATTTCATGTTTAACATAAGGAACTATAGCAAGTTCATCTCCATAAGCATCATTAATATTGGCTTCTTGGCCACAAGCATAGCAAGCATCATCAAAAAGGGATATTTCAAATGAATTAAAGGGATCATAGCAATCATCCTTTAGTAAGCACGAAGGGGAATTAAATGTATGAGTTGAAGAGTTACTCTCATTAGAAGGTGGGTACGGGTAGCTAATCCGCTCTTCCTCCTTTTGTTCTTCGCTCTCCTCATCATCTTTTTCATCCAATGAGCTCACAGTTTCATCAATTTCTTCTTCTATAGACTCCTACAAAATATTAGTCTCTTCTTGGACAGCGGAGACTTCCTCAATAAATGCATCAATATCGGAATTGAATTCATAAATCTCATAGCAATATTTAAGTATAGCAAAATTTTCAGGTCTGTAAACAGCATCATCAAGATTTTCACACGTTTTAAACAAAGATTCAATTTCATAAGCACCCATAAAAGCAACAAATTCTTCTATTTGTTCCACATCATAGTAATCGTATACACCATTAGCACAAGAAGCTAAGGTTTCATTATCATTAAATTTGCATGAAAAGGAAAGGTGTGGAGCCTTCATCCTAGAGCAACAAGTATAATAATATCTCAAGCATAGTTGACGAGCATACCAATGCAACATATGAATTTGATCCCATAGTAGTTTCCCTTTTTGTGTTAAGCGATAATCCCTAAAGTATTCACGTTGATCCAATGTGTCTCCCATAACATAACTGAATGGGGTTTTCTCAGGATTATCAAAGTAGTACATAATATCTTTCACATAATGAGCATCGAGGATTTTAGGAGGTTCCCATCTCCATGAGTAGCAAGTACACCTATTTTTTTGGTATTTCGTGTTCCATATCCATAACTAAAGATAGAGAACAACTTAGAACAGCAAATAAAAATTACTTAGTGATAAAGCAAACAAGCACACATGAGAATATTCACCCCACGCTATGACTCCCCGGCAACGGCGCCAGAAAGAGGTCTTGATAACCCACAAGTGTAGGGGATCAATTATAGCCTCTTTTGATAAGTAAGAGTGTCGAACCCAACGAGGAGCTAAAGGTAGAATAAATATTCCCTCAAGTTCTATCGACCATCGATACAACTCTATGCACGCTTGACGTTCGCTTTACCTAGAACAAGTATGAAACTAGAAGGACTTTGTAGGTGTTGTTGGATAGGTTTGCAAGATAATAAAGAGCACGTAAATATAAACTAGGGGCTGTTTAGATAAAGAAGCAATAAAGTAAATATAGCGAGTGTGGAAAAGTGGTGGTAGGAGTTGCGGAATTGTCCCTAAGCAATTGACTACTTTACTAGACTGATAGCAAGTTTTATGTGGGAGAGGCATAAGCTAACATACTTTCTCTTCTTGGATCATATGCACTTATGATTGGAACTCTAGCAAGCATATGCAACTACTAAAGATCATTACAGTAACCCGGCATAGCATTAAAGTATCAAGTCCTCTTTATCCCATACGCCACAACCCCCTTACTCGGGTTTATGCTTCTGTCACTCAAGCAACCCACTACAAGTGAATCATGAATGTATTGCAACACCCTACAGCGGGAATCCCTCACGCTTGCGCGACATGGAGGTCACAATAGGACAGCAACATAACCACAAGCAAATTAAGCCAATCATAGCAATTCATCAATCACCGGTAGGACAACGAAATTCTACTCAGATATCATAGGATGGCAACACATCATTGGATAATAATATGAAGCATAAAGCACCATGTTTAAGTAGAGGGTACAGCGGGTTGCGGGAGAATGGACTGCTGAATATAGATGGGGGAAGGTGATGGAGATGTTGGTGAAGATGATTGAGGTGTTGGTGTAGATCGCGGTGATGATGATGGCCCCCGGCAGCATTCCGGCGCCACCGAAAGCGAGGGTGAGAGACCCCCCTTCTTCTTCTTATTCCTTGACCTTCTCCCTAGATGGGAGAAGGGTTTCCCCTCTGGTCCATGGTCTTCATGGTGTGGGAGGGGCGAGAGCCCCTCCGAGATTGGATCTGTCTCTCTCTGGTTCTGCCTTCTGGTATTCTGCCCTTTCACCATTTCTTATATATCCAGAGATCCGTAACTCCGATTGGATTGAAACCTTCGCCCAGATTTTTCTCCAAAAATTAGCTTTCTTGCAGCAAAATAAGAGCATCAACCACCTTACGGGGTGCCCACGAGGGTCACGGGCATGCCCCCTACCTCGTGGCCCCCTCGGGCACTGTCTCGCATTGATTTTTCTTCCAGAAAATCATAAATATTCCAAAAATATTCTCCGCCCGTTTTTATCCCGTTTGTACTCCGTTTGATATGGGGTTTCTACAAAACATAAAACATGCAACAAACAGGAACTCGCACTGGGCACTGGATTAATATGTTAGTCCCAAAAATAGTATAAGAAGTTGCCAAAAGTATATGAAAGTTGAATAATACTGGCATGGAACAATCAAAAATTATGGATACGACGTAGACGTGTCAATCATACTCTTTTACACCCAGTTTTTACTATGCATTAGTAATGCCCCTCAAATATTTGCATGAGTAGGATTGGGAACATGTGGTTTGGTTGTAGTGTTGAGGTAGGAACCTAATATCTTTTGATCACCCTGGGAATATATGTTATGCTTATTATTGCTTAGCCATGCTCATAGATGGGGATTGGATCGTGATTCACACATGGAAGTTTGAGAGTTAATTAATCATGGATAACATTAAGGTGGCAACTTTAATATACATCTGGGTGGATTGGTTGAGGCACCTGGGGAACCCAGTGTTGCCTGTTTTGGGAGATCCCGGAGTACCCGTGTGATTTTTCCTATGGTTCGCCACCCAGGCTCAAAGGGATCATAAGATTATTCATGCTAGAAACTTCCGTGTGCAACCACAAGACATTATGGGCTCTGGCATAGTTGAGTAAGTTGTGTGAGCTCTTGAAGAGGTGGACTAGCATATGTAGGGGAAACTAGGTGTACCGTTCCGCCCGGAGTAGAGAGTTAATGCTTCAGAAGACTACGTCTCGATCATCCGATCATGGATGCGGTCGAGTCTTGTGGGGAAAAGTGTGCAAACCTCTACAGAGTGTATAAACTAATCATGGTTAGCCATGTCCCCGGTTATGGACATATTGAGTATCTAGTACTTGAATCTATTGATGTGATCTCATCACGTTACTTTATTTAACTTGTTGGGTTAATAATGATACTTTTAATTGGGATTTGAGTTGGGGTTACCTTCTCAAATAATGCGCAACTTGGGAGTAGTTAAATAAATTTATTCCTTTGTTGTAGGGAAAAACTAGCTTTATGCAAAGTCATAAACTTACAGCCTCCACCAGCCAAATATTGCATGTAGATATAGTTCTCGCATTTCATTGCTTTACAGTATAACTCTGCCAGCATATTCAATGTGCTGACCTACATGGCTGCAATGTCTCATGTTGCAGACTACTCACACGACGAATAAGGTGCGATAGGTCATTGTTTTGCACTCAGCTATACCATTGGAGTTGATGGACTCATTTACCTTCGAAGATTCCGCAGTGATTTACTCCCTCTGTTCCTTTATATAAGGTGTATTTGTTTTTTGAAAAGTCAAACAAGTGCTTGTTTGACCGAGTTTTTAGAAAAATATATCAATACCCACAATACGAAATTTATATCATTTGATCCATCATGAAAAGTAGTTTCATATTTTATCTATTAGGTATTTTAGATATTGTTATTTTATTCTATAATCTTGGTCAAACTTTCAAATGGTTGACTTGCACGGAAACCTATACACCTTATATTCTGGAATGGAGGGAGTAGTTTAGATGGCCTTCAGCCATGATTTTTTTTGTGTAATCATACTCTTTATGAGGACTCGATGTAATAAGTGTGTGATTGAAACTCTGTTATAATTCCTCGAGTACTATGCGTGTCAGCATTACCGATTCAGGGATGACACTGATGCACAGACTTGGCCGTTTGAGGTCTGGTCGCTACAAGATGGTATCAGAGCACACGCTGATTGTAGGACGCGACCACTAGAATAAGCCACATGATTTCTCTTCTCTACTTATTTCTAGTTCTCCTCTCTTTCTACTCTATAGATGGCGGATCCCAGGAACAAGTTCACTCAGCCGGATGACGACACCCCTTTCGGACGCCACTTGAAGGAAGTCACTAAGTATTTGAACATCAGACTACCAAGCTTCACGGGGACTTTCGCTACATCTATACCGAAAGAGGAGCGCTGGAAGATCAAAGGCTGGGTACCTCGGAGGACATTTGCGCCAACAACGGAGCCTATTGATTTCTACCTAGATGCACCAAGCTGGAGTATAGGAAAGAGCATGGCATCCCATATCACCTTTGGACGCATATGTGAGGTGTATCACAAGGAGCTAGAGAATACCATTTATCAGATATGTGGCCGCCGAGATGACAAATCGGAGATGATTCCTACCAGGAGGGATGGATCAATTGCAGCCTACATTCCAGAGATGGGAGATCATATTCATCGACAAGAGAATCAACAAATTATCCAGATGAAGAAGATCAAGAAACTGGTGAAGAGTAACAATGAGCTAAAAGAGGAACTCAAGTCTACATGCGATGGATATGAGGAAGAGATTGTTGTACTACTGGAGAAGCAAGAATACCTGAAGAGGAAGATGGGAATATCAATGGAGAATACCAAGCGAGCAACGGAGATCCGTTCAGAGGGCTACATCATCCTGGATGACACCGACATGGATAGTGATGCAAATGATGACAGCGACGACGACTACGTTGATTAAGCTGGAGCAGATATTATGGAGTCTTCCTCTGATGAAAATTTCTAGATGACCACCATTGTAACTAGTAGTATTCCCTCCACGTAGTTAGCAACGATCGAGTTTGTAATCATAGGTTAGACTGATTGCATGATCTTGTGTGCTATTGATTGAAGTGAAATTGATTGTGTTTGTCTCATGAGCATATGGGTAGTGAATCTCTCTTAGACCTCAATTCTATTCAGTTTTCTCACCCCTTCTAACCCATCAGATGCCTCCGAGACGTGACAATGGATTTGCCTTCCCACTAGAGCTCACGCAGTTGATCCAGTAGAAGAATGCCTCAATGCAGATACTAGTTCAGAACCAGAACCAAGGCAACAACAACAACAACCCACCACCACCACCACCCCCTGTTGACCACCAAGCCCGTTTCCTAAGGTTGAATCTGCCGGTGTTCTCTAGTAGCACCGAGCCGATTGTTGCCGATGATTGGCTCCACAAGATTGGAAGAGAGCTGACCACTGCAAGATACACAGATGCGGAGAGAGTGCGTTTTGCCACACATCAGCTTGATGGACCCGCAACATCTTGTTGGGAGAATTTCACCACCACTTACCCCATTAACATTGTTACATGGGATCAATTTCAGTAGGCTTTCCGCACTGCCCATGTTTTAGTAGGAGCTATGAGCATGAAGAAGCGTGAGTTTCGCAACTTGCGCCAAGGAGGGCGTACAATGGGCCAGTATGTGGATGATTTTAGCAAGTTAGCACGCTATGCCCCTGATGACGTAGCCACAGATGCCGCTAAGCAGGAGAAGTTTCTAGAGGGACTCAACGATGAGCTGAGCATGTAGTTGATGGTGGCAACATTCAACAACTACCAGGAGTTGGTAGACATGGCCCTCATGATTCAAGGCAAGTAGCAATAGATTGATAATCGCAAGAGGAAGTATGGACAGGGAAGGTACACTTTAGGAGCTCAACAGAAGCCCCACTACTCCCCATATTCAGGAGGACATAACCACAACCATGGAGGCCATAACCTGGAGGACATACGCACAATGGAGAAAGTTCGCACAACCACAGTGGCCCCAAGAATGGCAATGGGGATGGAGGAAGCAGCAGCCAGAACCATTCCAACCCCGCAACACCAGCCAAGAGGGATCTGAGCCACATCACTTGTTTCAAGTGCCAAAAGACCGGACATTATGCCACAGAATGTCCTGAAGCAAAGAATGGAAATGGCAATGGAGGTTCTGCCAAGAAGCCCAACCCCTTCACCAAAGTACAGGTGAACCACGTCAGCATGGAGGAGATTGAGGATCAACCCGACACAGTTGTTAGTACGTTTTTGATTAATGCATTTACCGCACTTGTTCTTTTCGATACTGGTGCATCACATTCATACATATCAAGGGGATTTGGTGGATAATTATAACCTGCCAACCGTAGCCCTTAAATCACCTATGTTAGTAAGTTCCCCAGGAGCGGAGTATATGAATAGTAGGGGATTCTATCAGTTGCCACTAACCATAGGTAGACATGTTTTCCCCACCGACCTAATTGTTCTGGAGTCACAAAGATTGGATGTGATACTAGGAATGGATTGGCTATCCAAGTTTGAAGGAAACATCGATTGTGCCAGTAAATCAATTCTTCTCACCACCCCAGAGGGAAAGAGGATCAAGTATGTATTCCGGCATGCGCCGAGGAGAACTCAGGTGAATTCCTTATCAGGAGTTGTACAAGAGGAAGTACCAATGGTGAAGGATTACCCCGACGTATTTCCGAAAGAGTTACCAGGCATGCCACTGGATCGAGACATTGAGTTTTTGATTGACCTATTACCTGGCACCAGGCCAATATCAAAGAGACTGTATCGGATGCCCGCAAAGGATCTAGAGGAAATTAAGACGCAGATAAAGGAGTTACTGGAGAAAGGATATGTTCGACCAAGTTCATCACCTTGGGGAGCCCCAATGCTTCTAGTGGAGAAGAAGGATGGATCCTTAAGGATGGTTCTTGATTATCGTGCGTTGAATGAGGTGACGATCAAGAACAAATACACTTTGCCAATGATCAATGATTTATTTGACCATTTGCAAGGAGCTAAAGTTTTCTCCAAGATCGATCTTCGATCAGGTTATCACTGATACGTCTCCAACGTATCTATAATTTTTCATTGCTCCATGTGTAGGACCTTGAAGTATGTATAGGGGGGTGATTAGACTACTTGACCAATTAAAAACTTAACCTTTTCCCAATTTTAGACTTTGGCATATTTTAGCTATCCTTGCACAAGTCAAGCAATCTTCACACAATTCAAGCAAGCATGCAAACAGTATATGAGCAGCGGAAATTAAAGCATGCAACTTGCAAGAATGTAAAGGGAAGGGTTTGGAGGATTCAAACCCAATTGGAGACATGGATGTTTTTGTCGTGGTTCCGATAGGCGGTGCTATCATACATCCACGTTGATGGAGACTTCAACCCACGAAGGGTAATGATTGCGCGAGTCCACGAAGGGCTCCACCCACGAAGGGTCCACGAAGAAGCAACCTTGTCTATCCCACCATGGTCGTCGCCCACGAAGGACTTGCCTCACTAGCGGTAGATCTTCACGAAGTAGGCGATCTCCTTGCCCTTACAAACTCCTTGGTTCAACTCCACAATCTTGTCGGAGGCTCCCAAGTGACACCTAGCCAATCTAGGAGACACCACTCTCCAAGAAGTAACAAATGGTGCGTTGATGATGAACTCCTTGCTCTTGTGCTTCAAATGATAGTCTCCCCAATACTCAACTCTCTCTCACAGGATTTGGATATGGTGGAAAGAAGATTTGAGTGGAAAGCAACTTGGGGAAGGCTAGAGATCAAGATTCATATGGAAAGAATGGAATATCTTGGCCTCAACACATGAGTAGGTGGTTCTCTCTCAGAACTGGTAAGTTGGAAGTGTAGATTTGTTCTGATGGCTCTCTCCATGAATGAAGAGGAGGTGGAGGGGTATATATAGCCTCCACACAAAATCTAACCGTTACACACAATTTACCAAACTCGGTGGGACCGAATCAACAAACTCGGTCGGACAGATTCAGTAAACCTAGTGACCGTTAGGATTTTCGGTGGGACCGACATGCAACTCGGTAGGACCGATATGGTTATGGTTAGGGCATAACGTAATCTCGGTGAGACCGATTACACAAACTCGGTGAGGCCGATTTTGGTAATTAGCTAACCAGAGAGTTGGTCAGGTAAACTCTGTGGGACCGATTCGCTCTTTTCGGTGAGACCGAAATGTTACGAAAGGGAAACAGAGAGTTTATATTGCAATCTCGGTGGGACCGATCGCTCACTTTGGTTAGACCGAAACTTTACGAAGGGAAACAGAGAGATTACAATCCCATCTCGGTGAGACCGAGATCCCTATCGGTGAGACCGATTTGCCTAGGGTTTGTGGCAGTGGCTATGACAATTGAACTCGGTGGCGCCGGATATAAAGAATCGGTGGGACCAATTTTGACTTTAGGTTTAGGTCATATGTGGATGTGAAAAAGTAGGTGAGGGTTTTTGGAGCATATCACTAAGCACTTGAAGCAAGAGGCTCATTAAGCAACACCTCATCCCTCCTTGATAGTATTGGCTTTTCCTATAGACTCAATGTGATCTTGGATCACTAAAATGTAAAATGTAGAGTCTTGAGCTTTTGAGCTTGAGCCAATCCTTTGTCTTTAATATTTTGAGGGATCCACTTTCATCATCCATGCCATGCCATTTATTGAGCTTTCCTGAAATATTTGTCTTGGAATAACATTAGCTCAATGAGCTATATGTTGTTATGAATTACCAAAACCACCTCGGGATAGTTGCACTTTCAATCTCCCCCTTTTTGGTAATTGACGACAACATATAGATCAAAGCTTCGACAAATGATAATAAGATTGAAAAATATCGTCGCTTTGAGAAGTGTGTGATAAGCAAGATCTCCCCCTAAATTTGTGCATAGTTTAAAATTTGCTTTGGACTGCAAATGCACAAGGAATTAGGCTCTTGGGTTACTCTTCCATGTCACATACATCTTGGTGGAGCGCTCAAAATAATAAAGATTGAATACATGCACTCATCACCAAGCAAAGTGAATGATCATGTAAGGATAAGTAAGATAATATCATCTAATAAGCATAAGTGTAGCTTATGATCAAACACATGATCATGAATGTCTCACAGATAATAGCATAGTATCTCAAGCAATCAAAAGCAAACAAAGTTCAACCAAGAAGACAAGAGAGAACAAAAGTAAACTCTCTCTCTCGAAGCCTATGATATATACATTTTTCTCCCCCTTTGGCAACAAGTTACCAAAAAGTTCCTAGAAAATGCATAGTACTATATCGTCTCTCAGGCTTGGTCTTTAGTTGGTGGTGTAGAGATGGCTCCTTGGACGAAGACTTTAGTTGATGTGGATGGAGCTGGAGGAGTTGGTGCTAGAGCTGGTTGCACTGGAGTTGTAGCTGGTGCAGATGAAGTGGCTCTGGTGTCTGTCACTGGCACTGCAGCTAATCTCTGAGCTCGAGGCACTCATGCAAATGCATTAGTAGTTGTCCTACCCTTCCTCTCCTGCATGTCTTCCTGTAGTTGTTCCACAACTGACTGAATCTCAGTTACTTTGACATCTAAATCATAGAATTTTTGTTCCATGGTTCTTTCCAGGCTCTCCTGGTTTTGAGTTAGGGTGGCCAACCCCTTCTCAATCCTCAGTGTTGATGCTATCAAGTAACCAAGCTGGTCCTGCTTGTTCTTTAAAAAGTACTCAGATGCCTCCTCTTGAGTTGGCATCTTGGCAGCCTTCTCTCTCTTTGCTTTCTCCTTCTTCTCTTGAGCTTGTACTGATGATGGTTCATTCTCATTCATCACAACTTGATTGTCCTTAAAGTCTGGATAGAGAGCAAAGTTTTCATTATCCAACAGATATTTTCCTGTGCCCATCTTTGAGTTTATCAACTCCTGAATTTGTGGGGCATATCCACAACTCCTCTTGTGATCTGCTGCTATCCTCTTGATAGTCTCAACCATGAGGCTCATGACCTTGAATTTTTGTGGCACATCAAATATGTGTAGCAAGTTGGTTGCATGCCCTTTGATCATGTTGTGGTCACCTGACTTGGGCAAAAGAGTGTGCCTTAGGATCCAGTTGATCGTTGGCAGCCCTGACAGAAGAAAATGGACTGACCCAAACGTGAAAGTCTCAAGAGCTTTGTCTGGGATCTCCTTGTAAATATGCGACATAGTATTGTGTCCCATCTTTTTCTTGGCATAAACATCCAAGTCATCTTCACTCTCCTTTGGGGCATTGATCCTCAATGGTTGATTGGTATCTCATACCTTCAGACATCCAAACTATCCTGTCATCTGGATAGAAATGTGCTGTGGAGTAGAATTGCATAACGAGCTCATCATTCCAGTTGGTGAGCTTCTGCCCAACAAAATCTGCAACTCCACATGCACTGAAGCTGTCATACACTCCAGGATAATGTTCTTCATTCTCCTTTATGTAGGTCCAGTTGACCCACCTCATATCACACACTATAGGCTTCTTGTCCAACAAGATTGTCTCATAGAAATCCTGCTGTTCCTTTGTGTGGAACCTGTAATCAACAGTAGTCCTTCTCCTGGTGGCATATGGATCTGACTCTCTCCATAGCCTCAACCATGAGTCTCTCCTGATATTCATGTCCTCAGCCACAGGATGAGCATCATTGTGGTCTGGAATCTTGGGTTTGAGCTTCCTCAGGACTTGTCCTTCATCATCTTCCTCAGCAGCAACTTCAGGCACTGGGGCCTTGTTCTTCTCAGCAGCTGGTATACTCCTGGTATTCCTCTTTGGTGCATTCTTAGCCTTGGAGGCAGCTTTGGGTGCTTCTTTGGGCTTTGATGTTGCAGCCCCTGACCTTATAGCATCACCCATCAGCTTGTGTGCCTTGGGTGCTGGTGCACAACCTCTTCTTCCTCCTCCTCTTCCATCATGGAAGGTTGTCCAACAACTCTGGCCGTGGTCTTTCTGGCCTTTTCCTTCCTCTTCTTTCCTTCTGCAGCTGGCTCTATGGGATCAGGTTTTGCAGGTACTTGTCTTGATCCTCTGACCTTCAGCATGGGTGTCCTCTTGGCAGGGACCTTCCTATTAAGTCCAAGCTTTGTGGTCTTTGCTGAGCCATACTCCTTTTTGAGCACTACCTTCTTGGAAGTAGCCTCATCTTCAGCTGCCACATAGTCTTCATCCTCAGAGTCTGAGGTTCTCTTCCTTCTGGCTCTTGTGGCTGCTTTGGGAAAATTGCTAGGAGTGCTTATGTTCCCATCATCTGAAGTGCTAGAGGGACTAGTGCCCTCACTCATGTGAATCTTCTCTTTTGACTTGTTCTGATTGTCACTTTGGTCTGACATGCTGAAAACACTGGCTGCTGACCCTGTGAAGAGTTATAGATGAGATAGAGTGGATGAGCATCACAAAATGCAGAGATTTTTGCAAAAGAATGATTCAAAAACTTAGTTTCGGTTTTCCACAGAAAGCATCTCGGATCAACCGATTTTCAAACTCGGTGATACCGAAGCAGCTTTTGGAACCTAAACATGTGATCTCGGTCAGACCGAGTCACAGTTCGGTGGCACCGAGACTGCTAGGGTTTCACAAAGTTCCAAAATCAGTCACACCGATTAGAAATTCTCGGTCGGACCAAGAGTTACTAGTGCAATGGCGTTAGCTGAATCGGTGGGACCGAGTTTTTCAACTCGGTGGGTCCGAGATGGTTTCGGCAGAAACCTAACCCTAAATTTTCAAATCGCATCTATCCTAAGGATTGTTTTGACTGGATAGAGGTGTTTCAATCGTGGCAAGAATCATAATGAACACAATGTGCTGAGAATTAGACGAGGATAGCACTGTGATCGAGTTCATACCCTAATTCGGTGATGAACTCGCTATGGCGGCAACAGCGGAGATGAAATCCGTTGACGGCTGCGGAGACCAGCGACTGGAGGTGGCTGGCGACGAAGTCGACAATCCGAAGACCTAGACGGCAGAGCGAGCTATGCGCGGGCGAAGAGGTTTGGAGAAAGTTTCCATATTTTTGCCCATGAGTATATATAGCCCGACACTGTCGGTGTGACCGACTGGAACAACTCAGTGGCATCGAGATGCATAACTGTTAACAATTACTGCAACTCGATGAGCCCGAAAAGTTCAAATCGGTTGCACCGAGAATGAAAACCTAGATCGACTTAGTGATCTCGGTATGACCGAAATGGAAGAATCGGTCAGACCGAAAATCACAAAGAAGTTTTGGAAGTTTAAGTCTATGATGAATCGGGGACTTCGAGTGCTCCTCACACAGAGTGGTTCGAATCTTACTTGATCAAATTTTGTGATGTAGCATGAATAGAGTTTGAGACGAGAAAAGCATAGATAGCTAGAGAAGGTTCCTAGGCATTCTTGTCCATCCACTTGGCCAAAGAAAAAAGAAACCAATCAATCAAATCAACAAGTGGATGTTCTCTAATGAGTAAAATATGCAACCAACATGCTCACACAATAAAATGGCAAATGAAATATGTGGCAAAGCATGCATAACCAATTCTAGTATCTATCAAACAATTGGCGATGACTAGGTCATCTATATATGAGTATATTGACTTAGGAGTCAAATGAGAACATTTGATCATAGGTCATACTCATCGTTTAAGCTCAAGTGGGGTTACCACTTTTACATAATGCATTGATGTGTTCACATCATTAGAGTTGCTTTGACTCAATTCTTAGAGTTAAGCTCCCCCTAGATGTGAGATCCCCCCTTAGAGGGATGAACTAACCTTGGGTTTTGTCGATGATGACTTTATGTAGGTGTTGAAGATGTGGATGCTCAATGTTGATGTAGATCATTTGGAGCAATCCTTTGGAGTGAGTTGCACTTTCAATACCTACATGGGTTAGTCCCATAAGGAACAAACAAGAATATCCATGGACATAGAGTGATGCACACGCAAGATGATGTCCATGAAAACATTAGGTTACCTTGTCCCTTGCCTTACCAACATGAGGGTTTGTGACTCCTTGAACTAGTGCAAGATATGGAAGTTGATTTCACGTGTCCTTGCCATAATGATATGAGTGAAGAATGTTGGCAGAGTCACCCTCGAGAACACTCTAGTTCTTCTTCTTCGGGATCCACATCATCTTGATGGGAATCCTTGGAGTTGTAGTTGTACTTAATGAAGTAGAACTTGACGTAGTCTTGGGAACCCACTTGACCAAGGCCTTGGGTGCTTCTTCAAATGCATCAATCTCCTCTTGAAGCTTGGCCTTGCCTTTGTTCTTGTGGTCTTGTGGTGGAAGATCATCTTGTGCTTGTGTTCCCTTGAAGGAAGTAGGATCATACTTCTCTTGTTGAGGAACAAACTTCGTCTTGGGGTATTTATCTTCTTCCCACTCAACTCCATTGGCATTGAACTTCCGTTCAAAACCAACAACTTGATTCTTTCGGTGCCTTCCTTGCTTGCGTAGAATTTCCTCGAATTGCTTACTCCCGGCAAGGCTCTTGTATACACCTTTCTCTATAATTCCCTTAAATAAGATATTTTCTTGCTCAAGTGTAACTTGGCTAAGAGAATCATTAGTGGAATCAACAGAACTACTAGAAGCAACAATATTGATTTAGCATTATTATTGTTACTACTATAGGAAGAATCTTTCTTGTTCTTGTTATTAGACACTACTTGAGGCATGTAAGTAGATAAGAGTAAATGCTTGGCAATGTAAGAAGAACTTTTCTGACGGAGATCATCAGTGATTGCCTTTAAGAACTCATGCTCTTGCTCAAGATTGAGCTTTTCAAAGCATAACTTCTCATGAGCCCTTAAAAGTTCTCGATGATCTTCGAAGATACTTTCATGAGCTAACTTAAGAGTGTTTAGTTCTTTAGTTAGACGCTGAATCTTCTCCTTATCATTGTCATTCGTTTTATCTTGATTAGCATGATTAATTGACGTTTCATCATAGTATTCATTACTAGAGTTGTCAATAAGTAAATCATCATCACCTAACAAGTCATCTTCATCACTATTAAAATCAACATACTCGGGGTGTGTTACCTTAGGACCTTTGGCCATGAAGCATCTTCCAATTCCTTCATTTGGTGAATCAAATATGTCGTAGGAGTTGGTTGACACAAGTGCTAGACCGGCAACACCTTCATCTTGAGTATGTTCGGAGTCGGAGTGATAGCTTCTCTCGGAGTGATGTTCAGAGTCGGAACCGGATACCCATTCACCAACATGAGCTTGATGTCTTCATTTTGTGTAGCTCCTTGATGACTTGTCCTTCCTTTCCGAATCCTTGCTTCTCCATGAGGGTCTTCGTTCATAACGATCATCTCTACTCCTTCTCTCTCTTGGTGGTGATTCTTCTCTTCTACTTCTTCTTTTTGGAGAATCTTCTCTTCTTTTGTAGGGTGTCGTACACTCATTGGAATAGTGTCCGGGTCTCCCACAATTTTAGCAATTGCGCTCTCGACTAGAAGATCTTTTGTCATTGTAAGACCTTGACTTAGAGCTTCTTTCTTTGCTTCTACTCTTGTAGAATTTGTTGAAGTTCTTCACCATTAAGCTCAATTCTTTATTGAAGGTTTGTTTCTCACTTGATGATGTGGGGGCTTCACATGAGGCTTTGTAAGCACCACTTGACTTGTTGTGAAGTTCCTCCTTATCCTTGAGTGACATCTCATGAGCAACAATTCTTCCAATGACTTCCGTTGGCTTGAGATCTTTGTAATTTGGCATCATTTGGATCGATGTGCACACGGTATCATATTTTCCATCCAATGCTCTTAGGATCTTCTTGATGATGAATCTGTCGGTCATCTCTTCACTTCCTAAGCCAGCAATCTCATTTGTGATAAGAGCAAGCCTAGAGTACATTTCAGCAACACCTTCACCATCCTTCATTTTGAACTTGTCAAGCTGACTTTGGAGCACATCCAACTTGGATTCCTTGACAAAGTCGGTACCTTCATGCATATCAATCAAAGTATCCCAAATTTCCTTTGCATTCTCAAGACGGCTGATTTTGTTGAATTATTCGGGGCACAAGCCATTGAAGAGGATATCACAAGCTTGAGCGTTGTATTGCAGCATCTTCAATTCATCCGCACTTGCTTCACGGTTCGGCTCTCTCCCATCAAAGAATTCACCTTGCAAGCCAATACACACAATAACCCAAATGGTGGGGTTATGTCCGAGAATATGCATTTTCATCTTATGCTTCCAACTAGCAAAATTAGTGCCATCAAAGTAAGGACCTCTACGGTGATAATTTCCCTCGCTAGACGACATACTCTCCTAGGTTGTGAAACCAAGGCTATCACCACCAAAAGCTATGGAAATCAAAGCAAATGGAGACCAAACCTCTGATACCACTTGTAGGACCTTGAAGTATGTCTAGAGGGGGGTGATTAGACTACTTGACCAATTAAAAACTTAACCTTTTCCCAATTTTAGACTTTGGCAGATTTTAGCTATCTTTGCACAAGTCAAGCAATCTTCACACAATTCAAGCAAGCATGCAAACAGTATATGAGCAGCGGAAATTAAAGCATGCAACTTGCGAGAATGTAAAGGGAAGGGTTTGGATGATTCAAACGCAATTGGAGACACGGATGTTTTTGTCGTGGTTCCGATAGGTGGTGCTATCGTACATCCACGTTGATGGAGACTTCAACCCACGAAGGGTAACGGTTGCGCGAGTCCACGGAGGGCTCCACCCATGAAGGGTCCACGAAGAAGCAACCTTGTCTATCCCACCATGGTCGTCGCCCACGAAGGACTTGCCTCACTAGCGGTAGATCTTCACGAAGTAGGCGATCTCCTTGCCCTTACCAACTCCTTGGTTCAACTCCACAATCTTGTCGGAGGCTCCCAAGTGACACCTAGCCAATCTAGGAGACACCACTCTCCAAGAAGAAACAAATGGTGCGTTGATGATGAACTCCTTGCTCTTGTGCTTCAAATGATAGTCTCCCCAACACTCAACTCTCTCTCACGGGATTTGGATATGGTGGAAATAAGATTTGAGTGGAAAGCAACTTGGGGAAGGCTAGAGATCAAGATTCATATGGAAAGAATGGAATATCTTGGCCTCAACACATGAGTAGATGCTTCTCTCTCAGAACTGGTAAGTTGGAAGTGTAGATTTGTTCTGATGGCTCTCTCCATGAATGAAGAGGAGGTGGAGGGGTATATATATCCTCCACACAAAATCTAACCGTTACACACAATTTACCAAACTCGGTGGGACCGAATCAACAAACTCGGTCGGACCGATTCAGTAAACCTAGTGACCGTTAGGATTTTCGGTGGGACCGACATGCAACTCGGTAGGACCGATATGGTTAGGGTTAGGGCATAATGTAATCTCGATATGATTCCCGTAGCATGCACGTATGGTGAACCACTTTGTGATAAAGTTGGAGCACAATTTTATTTATTGATTGTCTTCCTTATGAGTGGCGGTCGGGGACGAGCGATGGTCTTTTCATACCAATCTATCCCCCTAGGAGCATGCACGTAGTGCTTTGGTTTTTGATGACTTCTAAATTTTTGCAACAAGTGCATGAGTTCTTATGACTAATGTTGAGTCCATGGATTATACGCACTCTCACCTTTCCGCCTTTGCTAGCCTCTCTAATACCGCGCACTTTTCGCCGGTATCATACACCCACCATATACCTTCCTCAAAACAGCCACCATACCTACCTATTATGGCATTTCCATAGCCATTCCGAGATATATTGCCATGCAACTTTCCACCGTTCCGTTTATTATGACACGCTCCATCATTGTCATATTGCTTTTTGCATGAACATGTAGTTTACATTATATTTGTGGCAAGTCCATCTTCATAATTTTCATACATGTTGCTCTTGATTCATTGCATATCTCGGTACACCATCGGAGGCATTCATATAGAGTCATATTTTGTTCTAAGTATCGAGTTGTAATTGTTGAGTTGTAAGAAAAATAAAAGTGTGATGATCATCATTATTAGAGCATTGTCCCAGTGAGGAAAGGATGATGGAGACTATGATTCCCCCATAAGTCGGGATGAGACTCTGGACGAAAAAAAAGCCATAAAAAAAGAGAAAAGGCCCAAACAAAAAAAATGAGAGAAAAAGAGAGAAGGGACAATGCTACTATCCTTTTACCACACTTGTGCTTCAAAGTAGCACCATGATCTTCATAATAAGAGAGTCTCATATGTTGTCACTTTCATATACTAGTGGGAATTTTTCATTATAGAACTTGGCTTGTATGTTCCAATGATGGGCTTCCTCAAAAGTGCCCTAGGTCTTCGTGAGCAAGCAAGTTGGATGCACACCCACTTAGTTTCTTTTGTTGAACTTTCATATACTTATAGCTCTAGTGCATCCGTTGCATGGCAATCCCTACTCACTCACATTGATATCTATTGATGGGCATCTCCATAGCCCGTTGATACGCCTAGTTGATGTGAGACTATCATCTCCTTTTTGTCTTCTCCACAACCACCATTCTATTCCACCTATAGAGTTATATGAATAAAGTTCTCGATGATATGTATAAAGAATTCGATGGTATAAGAGCCCAAATTGCTCGTCTTGAAAAGATGACTGCTGAAATTTCGGATATGCAAGCTACCTTAGTCAATAAGATGGCCGCTAAACCGAATTCTTATGAAAATCAAGATGAAGATCTAAAAGTTATTGATGTTTCCCCTATTAAATCTTTGTTTTGCAATATGAATCTTGATGAAACTGAATATGATCTTCCTTTACCTAGAAGGCGTTCTAAGAATTCGGAGTTTCTAGATCTTGATGATGAAATTGATGAAAGTGGGATTGAAAGAAATAAAAACCTAGATGTTGCTAAACCCACTATTTTGGATCTCAAGGAATTTAATTATGAAAATTTCTCTTTGATTGGTTGTATTTCCTTTTTGCAATCCGTGCTAGATTCTCCTCATGCTTATAGTCAAAATAAGGCCTTTACCAAACACATTGTTGATGCCTTGATGCAATCTTATGAAGAAAAACTTGAGTTGAAAGTTTCTATCCCTAGAAAACTCTATGATGAGTAGGAACCTACTAAATTAAAATTAAAGATTATGAGTTCCATGTTTTGTGCGATTTGGGTGCTAGTGTTTCTACTATCCCCAAAACTTTGTGTGATTTGCTAGATTTCCGTGACTTTGATGATTGCTCTCTAAACTTGCATCTTGCGGATTCTGCTATTAAAAATCCTATGGGGAGAATTAATGATGTTCTTATTGTTGCAAATAGGAATTATGTGCCCATAGATTTTATCGTTCTTGATATAGATTGCAATCCTTCATGTCCCATTATTCTTGGTAGACCTTTCCTTAGAACGATTGGTGCAATTATTGATATGAAGGAAGGAAATATTAGATTCCAATTTCCCTTAAAGAAGGGCACAGAACACTTCCCTAGAAAGAAAATAAAGTTACCATATGAATCAATCATGAGAGCCACTTATAGATTGCCTACCAAAGATGGCAAAACCTAGATCTATCCTTGCTTTTATGCCTAGCTAGGGGCGTTAAACGATAGCGCTTGTTGGGAGGCAACCCAATTTGATTTTTGTTTCTTGTTTTTTGTTTCTGTTTAGGAATAAATAATCCATCTAGCCACTTTTTGGATGTGGTTTTATGTTTTAATTAGTGTTTGTGCCAAGTAGAACCTATAGGATAACCTACGATGATAGTCAATTTGATTCTGCTGAAAAACAGAAACTTTGCACGCACGAATATAATTTTTTTAAATCACAGGAACATGCTTTTGCGTTGATTCTTTTTGATTATGTTCAATAGACAAATTTTCCAGGACTTCCTATTTTGGTAGAATTTTTAGAGTTCCAGAAGTTTGCGTTAGTTACAGATTGCTAAAGACTATTCTGTTTTTGACAGATTCTGTTTTGCATGTGTTGTTTGCTTATTTTGATGAATCTATGGCTAGTAAATAGTTTATAATCCATAGAGAAGTTGGAATACAGTACGTTTAACACTAATATAAATAAAGAATGAGTTCATTACAGTACCTTGAAGTAGTCTTTTGTTTTCTTTCACTAACGGAGCTCACGAGATTTCTATTGAGTTTTGTGTTGTGAAGTTTTCAAGTTTTGGGTGAATTCTTTTGATGGATTATGGAACAAAAAGGAGTGGCAAGAGCCTAAGCTTGGGGATGCCCATGGCACCCCCAATATAATCCAAGGACACCAAAAAGTCAAAGCTTGGGGATGCCTCGGAAGGCATCCCCTCTTTCTTCTACTTCCATCGGTAATTTACTTGGAGCTATATTCGTATTCACCACATGTTATGTGTTTTGCTTGGAGCATCTTGTATCATTTGTGTCTTTGATTATTAGTTTACCACAATAATCCTTGCTGTACACACCTTTTTAGAGAGCCATACATGAATTGGAATTTGCTAGAATACTCTATGTGCTTCACTTATATCTTTTGAGCTTGATAGTTTTGCTCTAGTGCTTCACTTATATCTTTTGAGCATGATAATTTTTTCTCTAGTACTTCACTTAGATCTTTTAGAGCACGGTGGTGGATTTGTTTTAAAGAAACTATTGATCTCTCATGCTTCACTTAGATTATTTTGAGAGTCATTATTAGCATGGTAATTTGCTTGATGATAATATACTTGGTATTCAAGATATGTGAAACTTTCTTTTGAGTGCGTTGAATACTAAGATAAGTTTGATGCTTGATAATTGTTTTGAGATATGGAGGTGATAATATCAAAGTGATGCTAGTTGGGTGATTATGAATTTAAAGAATGCTTGTGTTGAAGTTTGTGATTCCCGTAGCATGCGCGTATGGTGAACCACTTTGTGATGAAGTTGGAGCACAATTTTATTTATTGATTGTCTTCCTTATGAGTGGCGGTCGGGGACGAGCGATGGTCTTTTCATACCAATCTATCCCCCTAGGAGCATGCACGTAGTGCTTTGGTTTTTGATGACTTCTAAATTTTTGCAACAAGTGCATGAGTTCTTATGACTAATGTTGAGTCCATGGATTATACGCACTCTCACCTTTCCGCCTTTGCTAGCCTCTCTAATACCGCGCACTTTTCGCCGGTATCATACACCCACCATATACCTTCCTCAAAACAGCCACCATACCTACCTATTATGGCATTTCCATAGCCATTCCGAGATATATTGCCATGCAACTTTCCACCGTTCCGTTTATTATGACACGCTCCATCATTGTCATATTGCTTTTTGCATGAACATGTAGTTTACATTATATTTGTGGCAAGTCCATCTTCATAATTTTCATACATGTTGCTCTTGATTCATTGCATATCCCGGTACACCATCGGAGGCATTCATATAGAGTCATATTTTGTTCTAAGTATCGAGTTGTAATTGTTGAGTTGTAAGAAAAATAAAAGTGTGATGATCATCATTATTAGAGCATTGTCCCAGTGAGGAAAGGATGATGGAGACTATGATTCCCCCATAAGTCGGGATGAGACTCTGGACGAAAAAAAAGCCATAAAAAAAGAGAAAAGGCCCAAACAAAAAAAATGAGAGAAAAAGAGAGAAGGGACAATGCTACTATCCTTTTACCACACTTGTGCTTCAAAGTAGCACCATGATCTTCATAATAAGAGAGTCTCATATGTTGTCACTTTCATATACTAGTGGGAATTTTTCATTATAGAACTTGGCTTGTATGTTCCAATGATGGGCTTCCTCAAAAGTGCCCTAGGTCTTCGTGAGCAAGCAAGTTGGATGCACACCCACTTAGTTTCTTTTGTTGAGCTTTCATATACTTATAGCTCTAGTGCATCCGTTGCATGGCAATCCCTACTCACTCACATTGATATCTATTGATGGGCATCTCCATAGCCCGTTGATACGCCTAGTTGATGTGAGACTATCATCTCCTTTTTGTCTTCTCCACAACCACCATTCTATTCCACCTATAGTGTTATGTCCATGGCTCACGCTCATGTATTGCGTGAAAGTTCAAAGAGTTTGAGATTGCTAAAGTATGAAACAATTGCTTGGCTTGTCATCGGGGTCGTGCATGATTAAATACTTTGTGTGATGAAGATAGAGCAACAGCTAGACTATATGATTTTGTAGGGATAACTTTCTTTAGCCATGTTATTTTGAGAAGACATGATTGCTTTGATTAGTATGCTTGAAGTATTATTACTTTTATGTCAATATGAACTTTTGTCTTGAATCTTTCGGATCTGAATATTCATGCCACAATTAAGAAGATTTACATTGAAATTATGCCAAAGTATCTCTCCGCATCAGAAATTCTTTTTTTATCATTTACCTACTCAAGGACGAGCAGGAATTAAGCTTGGGGATGCTTGATACGTCTCCAACGTATCTATAATTTTTGATTGCTCCATGCTACTTTATCTACTATTTTGGACTATATTGGGCTTTATTTTCCACTTTTATATTATTTTTGGGACTAACCTTTTAACCGGAGGCCCAGCCCAGAATTGTTGTTTTTTGCCTATTTTAGTGTTTTGAAGAAACAGAATATCAAACGGAGTCCAAACGGAATGAAACCTTCGGGAACGTGATTTTCTCACCGAACGTGATCCAGGAGACTTGGACCCTACTCCAAGAAGTAACCGACGAGGTCACGAGGGTGCCCCCCCCCCCCCGTAGGGCATGCCCCCCTACCTCGTGGGCCCCCTGTTGCTCCA
>NC_041385.1:713417796-713494207 GCF_002162155.2 Triticum dicoccoides
TATATATACCTACGTACCCCCGACAGATCAAATACGAAGCCAAAAACCTAATTCCACCATCTCAACTTTCTGTATCCACGAGATCCCATCTTGGGGCCTGTTCCGGAGCTCCGCCGGAGGGGGCATCTACCATGGAGGGCTTCTACATCAACACCATAGCCTCTCCGATGAAGTGTGAGTAGTTTACTTCAGACCTTCGGGTCCATAGCTAGTAGCTAGATGGCTTCTTCTCTATTTTTGGATCTCAATACAATGTCCCCCCCCCCCCTCTCTTGTGGAGATCTATTCGATGTAATCTTCTTTTTGCAGTGTGTTTGTTGAGACCGATGAATTGTGGGTTTATGATCCAGATTATCTATGAATAATATTTGAATCTTCTCTGAATTCTTTTATGTATGATTGAGTTATCTTTGCAAGTCTCTTCGAATTATCCGTTTGGTTTGGCCAACTAGATTGGTAGTTCTTGCAATGGGAGAAGTGTTTAGCTTTGGGTTCAATCTTGTGGTGTCCTTTCCCAATGATAGCAGGGGCAGCAAGGCACGTATTGTATTGTTGCCATCGAGGATAACAAGATGGGGTTTTTATCATATTGCATGAATTTATCCCTCTACATCATGTCATCTTGCTTAAGGCGTTACTCTGTTTTAACTTAATACTCTAGATGCATGCTGGATAGCGGTCGATGAGTGGAGTAATAGTAGTAGATGCAGAATTGTTTTGATCTACTTGTCTCGGACGTGATGCCTATATACATGATCATACCGAGATATACTCATAATTATGCTCAATTCTATCAATTGCTCAACAGTAATTTGTTCACCCATCGTAGAATACTTATGCTCTTGAGAGAAGCCACTAGTGAAACCTATGGCCCCCGGGTCTATTCTCATCATATCAATCTCTATCACTTTATTATTTGCTTTGTTTTTACTTTGCCTTTTACTTTTCACTTTGCATCTCTATATCAAAAATACCAAAAATATTATTTATCATCTCTATCAGATCTCACCCTCGTAAGTGACCGTGAAGGGATTGACAACCCCTAATTGCGTTGGTTGCAAGTAGCTATCATTTTGTGCAGGTACGAGGGACTTGTGCGTGGTCTCCTACTCGATTGATACCTTGGTTCTCAAAAACTGAGGGAAATACTTATGCTACTTTACTGCATCATCCTCTCCTCTTCGGGGTAAACCAACGCAGTGCTCAAGAGGTAGCAATCGCGAGTTGAAGATCCGAGAGCAAGATATACCTAAGATAGCCTTTACCACAAGGTACGGGCTATATGAGTATACCGTTATGTCATTTGGTCTTACTAATGCGCCTGCCTATTTCATGAATATGATGAACAAGGTGTTTATGGAGTTTCTGGATAAGTTTGTCGTGGTGTTTATTGATGATATATTGGTCTACTCGAAGAATGAAGAAGAGCATAAGGAGCATTTGCGTTTGGTTCTTGAGAAGCTCAGGGAACATCAGTTGTATGCCAAGTTCAGCAAATGTTAGTTTTGGTTAAAGGAAGTTGGATTCCTCGGACATGTTATATCCGGAGAAGGAATAGTTGTAGACCCTACCAAGGTTGCTTCTGTTACTAAGTGGGTGGCACCCACATCAGTTGGAGAGATCAGGAGTTTTCTTGGACTCGCAGGATATTACCGGAGATTTATTGAGAATTTCTTGAATATTGCAAAGCCCATGACGGAGTTATTAAAGAAGGACACCAAGTTTAAATGGACTGAGGAGTGTGAAGCCAGCTTTCAGGAGTTGAAGAAACGTTTGGTTACAGCCCTAGTGCTGATTCTCCCAGACCAATGAAAGGATTACCAAGTATATTGTAACGCTTCACGTCGAGGACTTGGAGGTGTGCTTATGCAGGAAGGAAGAGTTGTTTCATATGCCTCACGATAGCTTCGACCTCATGAGCTGAATTATGCTATGCATGATTTGGAGTTAGCAGCCGTAGTGCATGCGCTGGAGACACTTTCTCATCAGAAACCATTGTGATGTATACATGGATCATAAGAGTTTGAAATGCATCTTCACGCAGAAAGAGTTGAATCTCAGGCAAAGGAGATGGTTGGAGCTCATCAAGGATTATGATATGAAATTGCACTATCATCCAGGAAAGGCCAATGTCGTAGCAGATGCGTTCAGCCACAAGAGTTATGTTAACACGTTCATAACCTGAGGATTGCCAAAGGAGTTAGCACAAGATCTTCGAGAGCTATGCTTGGAGATAGTTCCGAGAGGTTATGTTGCAGCATTGGAAATTTAGTCACTCTTTTGGGTAAGATCAGAGAAGCCCAGAAGGCTGACAAGGAGATTGCTGAAATGAAGGAAAGGATGAGTAAAGGAAAGGCTAAAGGATTTCATGAGGATGAGCACGACACCTTATGGTTTGAGGATCACATATATGTGTCTAATGACCCCGAGATCAGGAAGTTGATTCTGCAGGAGGCCCATGATTCGCCGTACTCAATTCACCTAGGCAACACTAAGATCTATCTGTATTTGAAGGAAAGTTTCTGGTGGATAGGAATGAAGAAGGATATTGCCGAGTATGTAGCAGTATGTGATGTATGTCAGAGAGTCAAGGCAGAGCATTAGAAGCCAGCTGGATTGCTACAGCCATTGCCGGTACCCGAATGGAAGTAGGGATGCAAGAAAAGCTCGAGGCTCGTGAGTTGCTCGAGATCGACTCGCATTTTGGCTCGACTCGAGATCGATTTGAAAGGAAATGAACTGAGTATGAGCACTTTATGTATCTCGATCGAGAAACGAGCTGATCTTGAGCCAGTATTGGCTCGCTCGGTTTTAGCTCGATAGCTCGATATCATATAAGTATATTAAATAATTTTCATGTTTATTACAAAAAAATGGTTAGTTTATTACCATATATATCGTGTGCGAATTTTTCTCCATTTTACTTACTAACAAACATGGAAGCTTAATTAAGAGCGAAGAAAATTTGGGCCTCAATATGGTGTGAGATTAGCAGTGTGTTGACTATCTTGTTATTTTTGCCAAAAATTGAGAGCAGATGCACCTTTGTTTTCTTCTGTTGCTAGTTCGTCTATGATATCTTATCTCCAGTTGATAAAGAATAAGTCCAAATTTACAGTGACTTCTTATGTTGTGGCATATCTTATGTGAAAATTTGTCTCAATTATTTAGAAAAAAAATCATCTTATTTAGCTCAAAACTAGCTCGAGATCGACTCGAGATCGTTACAAGCTGAGCACGAGCCACTTTCTACAGCTCGACCTTGAGCTCCGCTTAATTTGAGCTCGCTCGAATTTTAGTATGAATTGAGCTGAGCCTAGTCCAACTCGCTCGAACTCGACTCGTTTGCAGCCCTAAATGGAAGTGGGATAAACTTGGCATGGATTTTATCACCAAATTACCCAGGACTCATTCAGGCTATGACTCCATCTGGGTTGTAGTCGATCGTTTGACGAAAGTAGCTCATTTCATCCCGGTGAAGACAACCTATACGAGTTCTAAGTTGGCCAAGATATACATGACCAGGATCGTGTGTTTGCATGGAGTTCCGAGGACCATTGTATCAGATAGAGGAACCCAATTTACTTCAAAGTTTTGGAATCAGTTGCATGAAACTTTGGGTACCAGGCTAGAGTTCAGTATAGCGTTTCATCCACAGACGGATGGACAGACCGAAAGAGTTAGTCAGATTCTGGAGGACATGTTGAGAGTTTGTGCGCTAGATTATGGATCTAGTTGGGATGACAATTTGCCGTATGCAGAGTTCTCTTATAACAACAATTATCAAGCTAGTTTGAAGATGGCCCCTTTCGAAGCCTTGTACGAAAGGAGGTGCAGGACACTGTTATCGTGGGATGAAGTTGGAGATCGACAGTTGTTCGGACCAGACTTAATCAAAGACTCTGAAGAGAAGGTCAAGTTGATTTGCGACAGACTCAAGGTAGCCCAGTCCAGGCAGAAGAGTCATGCGGATACTAAATGCAAGGAGATAGTTTACGAAGTTGGAGACAAAGCATATCTTCGTGTGCTCCCACTTCGAGGAGTGAAACGTTTTGGAGTCAAGGGAAAGCTAGCACCATGTTTTGTGGGACCATACAGAGTTTTGGAACGCATGGGAGAAGTTGCATACAAGCTGGAATTGCCAGAAGGATTGTCGGGAGTTCATGATATGTTTCACATTTACCAGTTGAATGAGTGCCACGCAGAGATGGCCGATATTCCTCTGAAAGATACAGTGCCACTGGAAGCAATTCAGTTAGACAGTGATTTGACCTATGAAGAGAAGCCAGTCAAGATTCTCGAATTTTCCATTCGAGTCACACGCAGTGCTATGTCTCCAATATATCTATAATTTTTTATTGTTCCATGCTATTATATTACCCATTTTGGATGTTTATGGGCTTTACTGTACACTTTTATATCATTTTTGGGACTAACCTACTAATCGGAGGCCCATCCCAAATTGTTGTTTTCTTGCCTATTTTAGCGTTTCGAAGAAAAGGAATATCAAACGGAGTCCAAACGGAATGAAACCTTCAGGAGAGTTATTTTTGGAACGGAAGCAATCCAGGGGACTTGGAGTAGACGTCAGGGAAGCTTCAAGGTGGCCACGAGGTAGGGAGGCGCGCCCTACCCCCTGGGCGCGCCTCCCACCCTCATGGGCCCCTCGTGGCTCCCCTGACCGACTTCTTTCGCCTATAACATGGAGCATAATAGATCGGGAGTTCCACTGCCGCAAGCCTCTATAGCCACCAAAAACCAATCGGGACCCTGTTCCGGAACCCTGCCGGAGGGGGGATCCCTCACCGGTGGCCATCTTCATCATCTCGGCGCTCTCCATGACGAGGAGGGAGTAGTTCACCCTCGGGGCTGAGGGTATGTACCAATAGCTATGTGTTTGATCTCTCTCTCTCGTGTTCTTGATTTGGCACGATCTTGATGTATCGCGAGCTTTGCTATTATAGTTGGATCTTATGATGTTTCTCCCCCTCTACTCTCTTGTGATGAATTAAATTTTCCCCTTGAAGTTGTCTTGTTGGATTGAGTCTTTAAGGATTTGAGAACACTTGATGTATGTCTTGCCGTGCTTATTTGTGATGACAATGGGATATTCATGTGATCTACTTCTTGTATGTTTTGGTGATCAACTTGCGGGTTCAATGAACTTATGCATAGGGGTTGGCACACGTTTTCGTCTTGACTCTCCGGTAGGAACTTTGGGGCACTCTTTGAAGTTCTTTGTGTTGGTTGAATAGATGAATCTCAGATTGTGTGATGCATATCGTATAATCATGCCCACGGATACTTGAGGTGACAATGGAGTATCTAGGTGACATTAGGTTTTTTGGTTGATTTCTGTCTTAAGGTGTTATTCTAGTATGAACTCTATCATAGATCGGACGGAAAGAGTAGCTTCATGTTATTTTACTACAGACTCTTGAATAGATCGATCAAAAAGGATAACTTTGATGTGGTTTCGTACCCTACCATAATCTCTTCATTTCTTCTCTGCTATTAGTGACTTTGGAGTGACTCTTTGTTGCATGTTGAGGGATAGTTGGAGTGACTCATACGCTTCACCTTTTTAATATCTTTCATGAGAATGATGGAAAGGAAAATTGTGCTCAAGTGCTAGAAGAAGAAGTCTATAAAATGTTTGGCACTAAATCTTTGAAGGATGAACATGATTGCAATGTTGTTAGTATGAACTCTTTGAATATCCATAGTACTAATGATGATTGCACTAGTCATGATGAAAATGTCTATTATAAGCATGTCAATTTTTGTGGAGTGCATAGAGTTTGCAAGTACACACCAAATAGGGAGGATAGATTTTGGAAGAGGCATAAGTATTTAGAAACTAAATGGTTGCAAGAAAGGCTAGATGTGAGTGCTGAAAATTTAAAATTTCTTTACCGTACTTGTGAACTTTGCAATGAACATGGTCATTTAAATCTCTGTTGCAAATTGTTTCATGATCAAATCGTGTCCAAAAATTGTGACGACTTGATTTCCCTTGCGCATCATAATGAACTTAGTTTTCTTTTGGGTTATGAATAAATGAAACGTTTAACTAAGCATATTCCAGAATATAACCTTGAGAAATTCCTTGATATTGATCTAGAGGAAATTTATATGTATTGTGCAGTGAATTGCATTGAAAATCCTTATATTGCCAATTACATAAAGAAAAGAAAGCAAATAGAAGATGAAGAGAATACTAATGATAGGGAAGAGACTTCCCAATATCCTCCTATTATTTCTTATGATGAATCAGGAAACGAGGAGGAGCCTTCTATTCAACCAATCTCATTAATAAGGAGCTAAAAAAAGAGGGTTAAACCCACACATGATGTGAAGAAGAAAAATGAAAGACGGAGAAGAAAAGGTAGAAAGGTAACCCTCCCAAATGATGTTGCTCCTATTACTCATTGTGATGATGAAAATTGTTATACAATTGGTGCTATCCATACTATTAATGATGAGAGTGATTATGCTTATGATATGAAAAGGTCCAAGCTTGGGGATGCTATGTTTGATGAGAATGGCATGTTTGAGAATATATTTGTTGCAATTAATGTTTGTCCCAAGCTTGGGGATGCTACGTTTAATGAAGATGATATTTTTAGCCTCCCAATTTTCGATGAGCAAATTTATTATGATGATAGCATGCCTCCTATTTATGATGGTTATATTGATGAAAGTGGGTTTGGAAGAGTGTGAACTTTAGGAAGTAATGTTCCCACTATTTTGGAGGGTGTTGAATCTTATAATATTTATGGAAGTGGATTTGGAGAGGTCATGACTTTATTTAGTGATGAATCCACTATTTTGGAAGAGGTTTCAATTGATTATAATGAGAACAAAGTTGCTACTTATGATGATTATTGCGATGAGACTTATGCTATAAAAAGTAGTGATGATTATATTTATAAAACTTTTCATGATTATGATTACCCTTTTTCTGAACATTACTCTTTTAATGTGGAAACAATTTATAGTATTCGAGTCTCTTATGATACTCCCACTATTCCGAATAAGAAGAATTTTGCTTATGTGGAGAGTAGAAAAATTTCTATGCAAGTAGATCATGAAAAGAATGATTTAGGTGCTGGTTATATTGTTGAGTTCATTCATGATGCTACTGAAAATTATTATGAGAGAGTATCTTATGCTCCTTCATATTGGAATAATATCAAGTCTCCTATCTATGTGCTTAAAATCTTGCAGTTATGCTTGTTTTGCCTTTCTATGCTAGTTGATTATTGTTCCCATAAGTTGTTTGCTCACAAAATCCCTATGCATAGGAATTTGGTTAGGCTTAAATGTTCTAGTCATATTCTTCATGATGCTCTCTCTATGTTTCATATCTTATCTTTTATGTGAGCATCATTGTCATCATCATGCCTAGCTAAAAGGCATCAAAGAAAAGTGCTTGTTGGGAGACAACCCAATATTTAACTTTACTGTTTTTGCATGTTCACATGATTATGCTACTGTAGTAATCATGTTTTATAGCTTTTTGTTTCAATAAAGTGCCAAGTAAGACCTTTAGAATAGCTTACGGTGATAGTTGTGTTGAACCTGCTGAAAATCAGAAACTTCTGCACCCAGTAAATTAGTTTTGATAATTCACGGAAACGTGCTTTTCATCTGATTCATTTTTATTTGGATTGGTACACAAATTGCTCAGGTTTTCCTAATTTGGTAGGATTTTTAAAGTTACGGAAGTATTCGAATGATACATATTACTACAGACTATTCTGTTTTTGATAGATTATGTTTTTTATGTGTTGTTTGCTTATTTTGATGAATCTATGAGTAGTATCGGAGGGTATAAACCATAGAGAAGTTGAAATACAATAGATATTACACCAATATGAATTTATCATGAGTTCACAACAGTACCTAAGTGGTGGTTTTATTTTCTTATACTAACGGAGCTTACGAGTTTTCTATTGAGTTTTGTGTTGTGAACTTTTCAGGTTTTGGGTAAAGATTTGATGGACTATGGAATAAGGAGTGACAAGAGCCTAAGCTTGTGGATTCCCAAGGCACCCCAAGGTAATATTCAAGGATAACCAAGAGGCTAAGCTTGGGGATGCCCCGGAAGGCATCCCCTCTTTCGTCTTCGTTCATCGGTAACTTTACTTGGAGCTATATTTTTATTAACCACATGATATGTGTTTTGCTTGGAGCATCTTGTACGATATGAGTCTTTGCTTTTTATTTTACCACAATCATCCCTTTTGTACACACCTTTTGGGAGAGACACACATGTTTCGGAATTTATTAGAATACTCTATGTGCTTCACTTATATCTTTGGAGCTAGACAATCTTGCTCTAGTGCTTCACTTATATCTTTTTAGAGCACAGCGGTGGATTTATTTTGTAGAAATTGTATGATCTCTCATGCTTCACTTATATTATTTTGAGAGTCTTTTAGAACAGCGTGGTATTTGTTATGGTTATAAAATTGGTCCTAGAATGATGAGCATCCAAGTTGAGTATAATAAAAACTATCATAGAAAGTGCATTAAACACTATGATCAATTTGATGCTTGATAGTTGTTTTGAGATATAAAGGTGGTAATGTTAGAGTCATGCTAGTTGGGTAATTATGAAATTGAGAAATACTTGTGTTCAGGTTGGCAAGTCCCGTAGCATGCACGTATGGTAAAAGTTGTGTGAAAAATTTGTTGCATGGGGTGCTCTTTTAATTGTCTTCCTTATGTGTGGAGGTCGGGATCGCGCGATGGTTAACTCCTACCAACCCTTCCCCTAGGAGCATGCGTAGTAGTACTTTGCTTCGAGGGCAAGTAAACTTTTGCAATAAGTATATGAGTTCTTTATGACTAATGTGAGTCCATGGATTATATGCACTCTCACCCTTCCACCATTGCTAGCCTCTATTATGCCGCGTAACTTTCGCCGGTATCATGCACCCATTATTTACCTTCCTCAAAATAGCCACCATACCTACCTATTATGGCATTTCCATAGCCATTCCTAAATATATTGCCATGCAACTTTCCACCGTTTCGTTTATTATGACACGCCCCATCATTGTCATATGGCTCTTTGCATGATCATGTAGTTGACATTGTATTTGTGGCAAGGCCACCTCCATAATTTTTCATACATGTCACTCTTAGTTCATTGCATATCCCGATACACTCCCGGAGGCATTCACGTAGAGTCATATTTTGTTCTAAGTATTGAGTTGTAATTCTTGAGTTGTAAATCAATAAAAGTGTAATGATCTTCATTATTAGAGCATTGTCCCAAGTGAGAAAAGGATGATGAAGAATACGATTCCCCCACAAGTCCGGATGGGACTTCGGACTTATAAAAAAAGAGGCCAAAGAAGCCCATATAAAAAAAAAGAGGCCAAAGAAGCCCACCAAATAAAAAAAGAAAAAAGAAGAAGAAATAAAAAAATGAGAGAAAAGAGAGAAGGGACAATGCTACTATCTTTTTTCCACACTTGTGCTTCAAAGTAGCACCATGATCTTCATGCACTACAAAAAAAGACACATCCGTGACATTTTGGGCGAACGAAATTTTTTTCCATCATACATATGACACTACTATGACGATAATTGTGACAAAACCCGGTATCATCATAGATGTGGTGGGCTCCTACTTCTATGACAAAAAATCATGATAGAAAATGGGCTTTTTGTCCTGGGCGGGCCGGAGACACAGCTGCATGACATTCTTTGGGCCGTCCATGACGGAAAAAACCGTGGTAGAAGGGAGGGGAGGAAAATTTCGGGGAGTTCCCGGTTACGGTGGGAGGTCGGGGGCCGAGCGATGCACATTTCTCTCGTAAGGTATGCGCGTGTGTGCGAGGCGTTGGCTCTAACTAAACCCGAGCGAGGCATTGGGCTCTTACTGAACCCGAGCGATTTCAATGCAGGCTACGTGTTACTGAACTCGAGCGATCGATCGATGGCTGTTAGCTGAACCCGATCGAGCGATCCTTCGCTACTGCTGCTAACTGAAGCCGATCGATTGGATGAACAGTGAGTGTTGCAGGGGGTTTGGATGAACAGTGATCGGTGGCCTTGCCTCTGGATGAACAGGACCCCGTGGTGTGGAGGGCTGGATGAACAGTAGATGGTGGGGGGGTGCCCGTGGAGGGGTGGTTGAATAGGACCCCGTGGTGTGGAGGGTTGGATGAATAGCATATGGTGGAGGGGTGCCCCTGGAGGGGTGGTTGAGCAGTAGCCAGTGGAGTAGCGCGCGGTGGAGGCTGGATGAACAGGAGCCCGTGGAGGCTGGAGGAGGTCGACGGTGGATGAACAGTAGCCCGTGGAGGCTGGAGGAGGTTGACGGTGGAGATGAACAGTATCCCGTGGAGTCCCGTTTTGTGGTACGCCACACCCCTCCCGATGAACAGGACCCCCGTTTCGACCGTAGCGCTCCAACACAAGTCCGTTTCGTCCGTTTTGTGGTACGCCACACCCCTCCTGATCAACAAGACCCCTGTTTCGACCGTAGGAGGTCCGTTTCGTCCGTTTTGCGGTACGCCACACCCCTCCCGATCAACAGGACCCCCGTTTCGACCGTAGGAGGTCTGTTTCCTCCGTTTTGCGGGACGCCAGACCCCTCCCGATGAACAGGATCCCGTTTCGAACGTGGCCGGTCGAACACAAGGTCGTTTCCTCCATTCTGTGGTATGCCAGGCCTCGTTTCCATCGCATGTTCCGTCCAAACCCTCCCGATGAACACGACCATGCATTCCATTCTGACCCAGCCGGTTGGCTCCCACGCGTTCCGTTGCCTCCCGATGAACACGACGCATTCCGTTGCCTCCCCATCAACACGACGCATTCTGTTGCCTCCCCATGAACACGACGCATTCGGTTGCCTCCCCATGAAGACGACGCATTTCGTTGCCTCCCCATGAACATGACAACGCTGTTTCTCCGTTTTGACCCAGCCATGTACACGAGCCCTGGCCATATGTATGCGCGAGTAGGCGTTCGAGACCCTGCCTGTATGTACGTACGTGGTCGTATTTTCTTTCTTGCACCCTGGCCGCTGTACGTACATGTACATGCTACGTGCGCGCCTCTACTAAGACACGTGTGCGCCTCTACATACACCAGTATATATGTATGTACACGTTCGCGACCAGAATGACAACGCTATGTACGCTTCGACCACGTGGGTCCCGACTGTCAGGCACTTCCTTGCCTACGAAGATGTAGCTGGTGGGTCCCAGCAGTCAGGGGCCGAATCGTTTTTTTGCCTGGACGCACTTCCTTGCGTGCGAAGATGTAGCTGGTAGGTCCCATCAGTCAGGGGGCGAATCGTTTTTTTTTGCCCGGACGCACTTCCTTGCGTGCGAAGATGTAGCTGGTGGGTCCCAGCAGTCAGGGGGCGAATCGTTTTTTTTTTGCCCGGACGCACTTCCTTGCGTGTGAAGGTGTAGCTGGTGGGTCCCAGCAGTCAGGGTGGAAACATTTTTTTTGCGAAATACGGTGGCCCGTCCAATGGGTCCCTGCTGTCAGGTGGAGGAATCATTATTTTCCGCGTAATAAGGAGGCACTTCCTTGCTGCGGTCGTGGACCCAGCTGTCAGCCACTCCACATACAGTTCATGTCCGATGGAAGTCGTTCCTTGACCACGTTGACCACGCCGCGATGAGAGCACAAGGGCGGTGGACGACGGCGAGGCCTGGGAAGGGGATGACGCGGAGCCGGTGAAGATGTGGCAGTGGATGCCCACGCGAAGAGGAGTATGAGGGTTCACTCGTTCGGCTCCGGTGTGAGGCTGTCGTCGCTGCAGGCCCTGGCCAGCGGTGGGAATAGTAGGGGGCGGTGAGGCCTCCGCGGCAGCACAGCCGGCCATGAGAGGCAGGAGCAGGCGGCATGACCGGCGCTGCTTTGGGCGGCTGGAGCAAGAAGACCAGAGGTTGAAGAAGCACTACGGCCGTTGGATGGACATCGTACGGTCACTGGAGCTAGAATCGTTCATATTGACTAAGTTGACAAAGCCCTCCATCCCTGTCAACTTAGTAGGCCCACAAGTCAGCCTCCCACCAAGGTGGGTCCCAGCTAGCAAGGGGAGTATTCATTTTTTTGTGTGTAATAAGGAGGCACTTCCGGTGGGTCCGAGCTGACAGCGGGGGGAACGTTTTTTTCATGAAATACGGTGGCACGTCCGGTGGGTCCCAGCAGTCAGGGGGGAACATTTTTTCGCGAAATAAGGTGGCCCGTCCGGTGGGTGAATGTTGTCAGGTGGAGGAATAATTATTTTGCACGTAATAAGGAGGCACTTCCTTGCGGCCGTCGTGGACCCAGTTGTCAGCCTCTCCATGTACAGTACTCTTCCGATGGAAGTCGGTCGTTGACCACGTTGACCACGCCGCGCCGAGAGCACCAGGGCGGTGTACGACGGCGAGGCCTAGGAAGGGGACGACACGCAGCCGGGGAAGATGCAACAGTGGAAGCCCGCGCGGAGAGGAGTACGAGGGTTCATTTGTTCGGCTGCGGTGTGAGGCTACCGTCGCCGCAAAATAACAGGGGGTGTGGGTGATTGGAGGGATGGCCTGGCCAGCGGTGGGAGTAGTATGGGGGCGGTGAGGCCTCTGCGGCAGCACAGCCGGCCACGGGAGGCAGGAGCAGGAAGCACGACCGGCGCTGCTTTGGGCGGCTGGACCAAGAAGACCAGAGGTTGAAGAAGCACTACGGCCGTTGGATGGACATCGTACGGTCACTGAAGCTAGAATCATTTATTATTGACTAAGGTGACAAAGCTCTTGGTACGCTCCAACTTAGTAGGCCCACAGGTCAGCCTCCGAAACGGTGCGCCCTAGATGTCAGGGGGAGGAATCATTTTTTGGGCGGCCGAAGCTAAGAATATCCGAGATTGAAGAAGAAGCACGACATCCGTTGGATAGACATCCAACGGCCACTGCTGCTAGAACCGTGTGTTGACTATAATAAGTTGACAAAGCCTTGCATATGCGTCAACTTATTTTTTTAGGGGACGTGTACTTAGTAGGCCCACAAGTGTGCGGCAGAGAACTTATAGCCCATTTGCGTTTTGTAAGAATGTACAGCCCATTTACAGTTTGTTAAAAGTACAGCACATTCTCTAGCTAGGACAATGATTAATAATTTCAACCAACTGTTGAAGACAGAATTTAATAAAATTTCCCACATTTTGATGGGATCCAAATAATTTTTATCCCGAAATTTCTAGTCAGATTAAATATAAATTTGTATTACGTAAAAATCCAACGAAACATTGCGCGCGCAGCAATGAAAAATTAAGATTTTCAAAATCAATAAATAATATTTTATAAACTAATTTCGTGTTTGGTGCATTTTTTCTAGTTACTGCACAGTTTTTATAATTACATCCCATTTATTATTTTTTAAAGCCCATTTTCCTGTTAAGCGTAATGCATCCCTCCTAGGAAAGATTTGCAGCCCAGCGGGGCGGAGAATAACAAGTTGACCTTGCGTGGGTATTCCTCAAAAAGACGTATAGCTGGGCTAGCCATTTTCAACTTGAAAAAATTAGTATCTGGGCTGGATATCTAGCCTGGGCTAGACGGGCCACAGCCCGCCCAGTTAATACCATGCTCTCCTCTGAACAACAACAAAATCACCGCCAAGAAAAAGTCTGTAGTGCTCACACCTCAAAAACACAAATACTGCTCGAGCTCCTTGGTCCCAGCTGTCGGCCGCACCTTGTGCAATTCTCTCGTTTATATTGACTAAATATGTTGACAATGGTGTGGGACCGTGATGTCAGGAAACCAAGAGAAAGCAAAAAAATATAGTTGTACATAATAAGGAGGCACTTGCGTACGTACGGTTATGGCCCTAGTGGGTCCCTAGTGTCATCGAGTCAAAATAAAGTCATCTCCTGAATCCTCATGTTCGTTGACGATGTTAACAATGCTCGGTGCCACGGCGAGCGCAACAACTTGAAGGACAACGGAGAGGGCCTCGCGGGCCCTACGGATGGTCTGATACAGCGCCTGCTGCTCATTCAGGAAGCCAGGATCATCGGACACCTATGATGTCACGCCCAATATGCGACCCTATCCAAAAGGAACTCGAAGGTCCCACCAAGGATAGACCCGCATATCAAAACGCTTTTGCAAGGTGGATATCATTACATCAACATTACATAATAGATGGGGATACATACATAAGGCATACAATGCCACACAAATACAACATCACAATACATAAGAGCATCATCCGACTACGGATGGAACACAAACAGAAACTCAAACGACATCCACCCTGCTAGCCCAGGCTGCCGACCTGGAACCTATCCCTGATCAAAGAAGCAGAAGAAGAGCTCAACGCAAGCAAGCATTGCTCTCGCGTCATGATCATCGCAAAACCTGTACCTGCAACTGTTGTTGTAGTAATGTGTGAGCTACGAGGACTCAGCAATCCCATTACCATGGGTATCAAGACTAGCAAAGCTTAAAGGAGAAAGGAAGGGGTAAAGTGGTGAGGTTGCAACAGCAACTAAGCATATATGGTGGCTAACATACGCAAATAAGAGCGAGAAGAGATCAAGCGGAACGGTCGTAAAACTAGCAATGATCAAGAAGTGATCCTGAACTCCTACTTACGTCAAACATAACCCAGAAACCGTGTTCACTTCCCGGCCTCCGCCGAAAAGAGACCATCACGGCTACACACGCGGTTGATGCGTTTTAATTCGGATCTGGTGTCAAGTTATCTACAACCAGACATTAACAAATTCCCATCTGCCTATAACCACAGGCACGGCTTTCGAAAGATTATACCCTGCAGGGGTGTCCCAACTTAGCCCATGATAAGCTCTCGCGATCAATGAAGGATATACCTTCTCCCAGGAAGACCCGATCAGACTCGGAATCCCGGTTTACAAGACATTTCGACAATGGTAAAACAAGACCAGCAAAGCCGCCCGATGCGCCGACAATCCCGATAGGAGCTGCACATATCTCGTTCTCAGGGCAACACCGGATGAGCAATCTGTACAACTAAAACCAGACCTCAAGTTTCCCTGAGGGGGCGCTGCAAAGGGCTCTAGTTCGGACCAACACTTAGACAAGCATTGGCCCGGGGGGGCTGTAATAAAGATGACCCTTGGGTTAATTGCTCCCAAGGGAAATATAGGTGGTGGTGAGGCAAATGGTAAAACCAATGTTGGGCCTTGCTGGAGGAGTTTTATACAAAGCGAACTGTCAAAGGGGTCCCATAAATCACCCGACCGCGTAAGGAACGCAAAATCCGGGAACATAACACCGGTATGACAGAAACTAGGGCGGCAAGAGTGGAACAAAACACCAGGCATAAGGCCGAGCCTTCCACCCTTTACCAAATATATAGATGCATTAATAATATAAGAGATATTGTGATATCCCAACATAATCCTGTCCACCATGGAGCAATCTTCAACTTCACCTGCAACTAACAACGCTGTAAGAGGGGCTGAGCAAAGCGGTAACATAGCCAAGCAATGGTTTGCTAGGAAGGGTGTCAAAGGTTAGAGGTTCATGGCAATTTGGGAGGCTTGATGAGCAAAAGATAGGTAACGCAGCATAGTGATGGAACGAAGCAACTAGCATAGCAATGATAGTAGTGAGATCCAGGGTAGCGGTCATCTTGCCTGAAATCCCGCAAGGAAGAAGAACGAGTCCATGAAGAAGACGAACGGGAGCAGTCGAACGAATCCTCACAATCGCAACATAACCGGAACTAAGAAGCAACACCGGAAAGAAACAAACAACATGGTAAACAAACATCACATAAACATGGCATGACACACACACAAGTATGATGCATGTCCGGTTTAAAGAGGCATGGCATGGCAAAGTGCAACAAAAATACTACCAGTTAAGTGGAGCTCAATATGCAACGAGTTGCATATTGACGAAACACCACATCTGAGTTATTTAGTTCGCTCTCGTTTAGGTACACAACAATGTTAAATGTTGTTAAACATGGCAAGGGGTGAAGCATATGAAAATTACCTATCTAGGCAAGTTTAAATGAGGCCGGAAGTAACAAACAACAATTCCGGAAAATCCCCATGTGCATAAAATGAATTTCGTACTGTTCTGCCCTAAACCATATTTTAAGGTTGTTAAACAGGAAAATAAAGTGCACCATGTTAAACTAGGCATTTTTCCACCCCATTTACATATAAAGTTTATTTAAAACCGAGCTACGGTTATTTAGTTATGAAATAAAGTATTTTAACATGGCATTGTGCAAAACAAATGCAAACAGCAATTTAGACATTTTAAACATGGATGAAAGTGACATATTATTAATCTACACAAAATTCTGAGCATTTTACATATATAAATTATTTAATTCCGATGCACGGTTCAAGAGTTATTATATGCATGAAGACTAGGGACTTTTCTGCAAAACTGGTAAATCCGGGATAATAGCTAAATCGCAAAGACTGGAAAAAAACACTACTTGGCTGAAACTGTTGGGCGCAATCGGCAAGAAAAAAAAACAGAGAGGCGCTGGGGGGCTGCTCACCCATGGGCTCTGGCCCAGTCGGTGGAGAGGCTTGGGGCCGGCGGAGCTAGCTGGGCCGAGGCGAGGCCGGCCCAGGCGCGTGCGATCGAGCGACGCACGGTCAACGCTCGAGCGAGTGAGCTGCTGCTGCTCTCGTAACTGAAGAACAGAGGCGACAGCAGCAGGTTCAGGCGGCGGACGGATGACTCCGGCGGGAGTTGGGACTCCAGCGACATGGGATGACGGCGGGAATGGGCAGATCTGGTCCCTGGGCACCGGATCCGTCCGGAGGTGGACGAGGACGGCGAGGAACGGCACGGATCCGAGCGCAGGAACTATGGGGGTCGCGAGATCCGGCGAACTCCATGCAGCGGCATGACGAGGCTCCGGGGTCCTGCGGAACATGGGGAGAGAGAGCTCTGAGAGAGGAAGAGGAAGAAGCACAGGCAGGGGAAAGAGAGAGGAGCAGGATCGGCCTGGTGGTCGCCGGCGGCGAGGCGCTGGTCGCCTGCGGGGATCGGGCGCGGAGCTCGGGGCACGAGGGGGTTGCGGGCGACGACGGCTTCGCGCGGGCTCGTCCCAGACCGAATCTGGCCCGGGGCGGGCCTGCGATGGGCTCCGGCGGGCCCTGTGGGAGGAGGAGGGAGGCAGGGGCGACGTGGCACTTTGCCACTGGCTGGAGGGCGGCTGGCTGGCGGCGCGGCCAATCTGGTGGTGACAAGTGGCGGTCGGCGGTTGGGGAGGCACGGAAATGGAGGTGGGCGGCGGCGCTGATGATTGGGGGCGCAGGAAACAAGGAGGAGGATGGGAGAAGGCCGAAATTGGCAAGGGGGGTTGTTTAAATAAGGCAGGGGGGCTAGGGTTAGTTGTTTTGCTCCGTTTCGGAGCCGTTCGATCTCGATCGGACGGTTCGGAGCGGAGGGGGGTTAGGTAGGTGGGCTAGTGGGCTGTGAAGAGGAGTTGGGCCGAGAGAAGAGAAGAGAAGTTGCAGCCCAGTGGCAGTTTCGGAGACCGAAACGTCCGACGAAGGTACCGGCAATGGTACCGCTATACATTTAATGGTTGGGCTATCAGATGGACTCCGAATGCGACGAAACTTGGCAGACGGCCTGTCTACACTATAATAAGACCGCACGACAAGTTGCAACCCATTCCGAGAACATTTTTATGCCACTTATAAAATAATATTTCGGAGGTGCCGCGGGCGCGTGCGAGTGTGGTTGGGCTCAGAACAGATAACGAAGAGAACCGGCGGAACCCGAAGGGATGCAAGTTTGAAAAACATGCGGATGAAATGCAGATGATGACATGAGACGAGATGCATAACAAGAACAAAATGCAAAACAACAGACAAAAACCCAACCACGGAGGAAATAACATATAGCATCTCCGAAAAAGGCAAGACTTGGAGTTACGAATATGGAAAGTTGTATCTGGGGCGTTACAACACTCCACCACTACGAGAGGATCTTGTCCCGAGATCTAGGATGGCACCGGAGGGAAAAGAAAGAGGAAGGTAAGAGGTAAACTAAGTTGCTTCTTTGACGAATGAGTGAACCCACGAACCTTGAGAGGTTGAGCAATTAAGAAGAAAGAGTACAATAGAGATGAACGAGATTGCAAACAATCTGTTGGAAAAGAGGAACAAGGAACATTACGAGAACTTGAAGGTTGCAAAGACATGAATCAAGAGTTTAATGGACAAGATAGAATTCGAAACCACTCCGGTTAAAACAAGATGAGAGAGGAAGAATTCGGGCAGCACTCCGGTTGAACATGGAAGGAATATAATTTGAACTTGGAAAAATGAAAGCACTTGGTTGAGACTCTGGTTAAAAGAGGAATGATAGACACAACACTCCTGGTTAAGTGGATAAGCATGGAAAAGAACATGATCTTGACAAAACAAGATGATGAGTGAAGAGAACAACATCACAATGCCTTCGGAAGAAAGAATAGAAGATAGATCACTGGAATAAAAGAATGGAGAAGAAAATGCCAACTTGTGCCACAAATGAGCTTGGAAAGCACCCTTCCAAGAAGGTTATAACGGAGTTGTTGGAAAACCAACAACGAGAAGGACAAGTTTGTGGTGGGCTTATGGAAAACATCTCAAGAATATGAGGTGACATTCTGCCACTAACGGAAATAATTGCTTGCTTTGAGATCAACGAAGAGATGAAAACTTCTTCCACCGAGAAGGATATGGAGAAAGGTTGGATCATTGATAAGCACCACAAATAGCAACATTCCCAATGGAAGGCTTTAGGTGAAATATAACCCAAGCTACTCCAACAAAGAAATTGCTGGGTTGAAAAGATCTCGTGATCGAAGAGAAAATGATGGATTTCAATATGTCACTCTTGAAAACTTGTGAATCCTGAAACACGAAGGAAAATTATCAAGAATGACATAACACCGCCTCAAAAGTAGGAAGAATTGCACTTCGGGTGCAAGATGAAGAATGCTTGAACTCCTCAAAACAAAACATGTGTTGGGCACCATGTTTATTTTTAGAGTATAGCTTGGCGGATCATAACTTCGAGAGAAAACTTGAAGAACAATTGAAGAATGAAAGGAATCCTTGATGAACCACCATGTAGAACCTCCATGAAGAAATCCGGTAATAAAAGGATGATTAAAAAGGAAGAGAAGTTGAAAACACAAGGTGAAGCCTTGCAATAATTTAGATGGAGCTTCGCGACGAGATAATGCGGAAAACTTGGAACTCCGGAAAAGAAAAGATGAAGCATCTCGAACCGAGAAATGTGACATGATGAACAACTCTGGAAAGAAGAAACTAGATCACTCAGAACAATAATAAGAATTACGTTATGCGTATCCTTCACCAATTTAAATTGATGACAAGCAACGGATTTGGCATACTACTTATTCTCATAGAAAGGATTAAGAGGGATATAGCATAAACTTGAGAAGGTATTGATGGAACCACCGGTGGGATTTGAAACAACGAATATTTGATATGATAATGAAGGAAGTGAAATCTTGAACGAACCACCGTAAGAATTGAAAATGAAAGAAGTAAAGGGGTGAATCACCGGTAAGAATTAGAGAACGAATGAAGATACCTGAGGGAATTTAGATACAAGTGAACGAAGAGATCATGAGCTGATTAGAGGATATTTGAACGATGCACCGGTAAGATTTGGCTAACGAGAGCTGAAGGTTGAGAATGAGGAATTATGACCTGATGGCCTTCGGAGGAAAGAAATGGAAACAACTCATGAAATGCGTCGGATGGTTGAAAAGAATTCTCACAATCGAAAACAATTATGAGAGGATGGCATAAAGCTAGAACCATGAATCTCTGGAAGAACGGGTACGGGTTTAAGAGGAACTCTTCTTCGATCTACAAATGACGACAAGAAACACCACCAAAATTACTGAGATACTCCGGGAGAATGAAAAGCGAAGAGGTTGAGCCAACAATGAAAAGAATTTGAAAGCGATCTTGGAGAAAGACATTTGACTGATGATATTTCATTCTTACGTCAAACTTTCAAATGAATTTGAGAATCGCTCCTGATAATTCGAAGAGTCAGGTAAGATCCTGGGAAAAGACCTGTGGGTTAGGGCCCACTAAAAAGAAAACACCGTTGGAAATGATTTTAAAGAGAGATTGCACCGGTTGAATTAAATAGCTTGAATGAGATAATGATCTCCAAATAGATTCAACGGATTAAGAATGGAAACACAAATCTTTTGAGATATCTTCAACACTCTGGAACACATGAATAGCCAGAGGTGAGTGATTGAGAGGTGCACTCGCATGAGAAAGCATTTGACACGAGGAAAGGAATATGATCAACACTGAAAGCATGAATTGGATCCACCGGAGAAGAAACAACAATGAAGGATGATGAACTTAAAACTGTTGAGCATCTTCTTGGGAAATCACCGGATAAGAACATTGACAGGAAAAGAATGGAGAAACTTCACATGAATAAATGGATACTTGATTAACATATATGAGTCCTTGAATAAAAAGGGTGGGAGGGCGGGAAAACAAAGGCAACTTGGGCATGGATGAAACAAACACCGTTGAGAAAACTTAGAATTGATCTCGCGAATGGGAAAAAATGATAGGATCCACTTGAAGAGAAGCACGCTGGTTGGAAAAGAATTAACATGACAACCTCAATGATCAAAAGGATTAGTATTCACATAGCAATATGAGAACACAGTTTACGAAAGGTATGGATTCAACACTTGACTTTGAAGCAACTCAAATACCACAAATAAAACAAAACAAAGGATTTGGCTTGCAGAATAAGCCGGAACAAATACATATGATAGAGATTTACCCAATCCCATATCAGGCATCTGTCACAAAGATATTCTAGGAGCTATTTCAATTCCCACCTATAAAACTCCCGAAACTTTCTGGTTATGCAATCTGGTGTTGGGGATACAGGGGAAGCAATATATCTCACCCAAACTAACAATCCCTACATCCAGCTGTATCCATCCGTCAACACATAACCAAGAAACCTTCGGAAATCGTGTACCTCAACCTTCGAAAAGCATCCGTTATACGAGTTATGGCAATACTCCCGAACTCCCCAGTACTGGGTGATGTCGAGGTTATCTCACCAACAATTGCATAAAAGATATTTTTGATGTCGGCAAAACTCAGGTATTCCAGAACTGCAATGATAAAATTGTGACGACAACACCTCGGAGCTCAACTCCCCGGGTCAATGCCACATAATAGACAGGAGGAACCAAGAACAATGTTCTCGTCACAAAACCATCGAAACAATTCCAAGATACCCGCGTGATCCTAAAAAAATTAGTGAAATTTGAGGAGAGGAAAGTCAAAACATCTACGTCAGGAGACCTCACCAGAGCAACGAAGGGGCTGAGGAGTTAAAAGAATCCTACTCTCCGATATATAATCCTAAGACTCAAAATAGTTTTCTTCTAGACTCAACAACGGCCAACAATCAAGGGGGCTCCTATGGTCGGTCGAGGCTCTGATTACCAACTTGTCACACCCAATATGCGACCCTATCCAAAAGGAACTCGAAGGTCCCACCAAGGATAGACCCGCATATCGAAACGCTTTTGCAAGGTGGATATCATTACATCAACATTACATAATAGATGGGGATACATACATAAGGCATACAATGCCACACGAATACAACATCACAATACATAAGAGCATCATCCGACTACGGATGGAACACAAACAGAAACTCAAACGACATCCATCCTGCTAGCCCAGGCTGCCGACCTGGAACCTATCCCTGATCGAAGAAGCAGAAGAAGAACTCAACGCAAGCAAGCATCGCTCTCGCGTCATGATCATCGCAAAACCTGTACCTGCAACTGTTGTTGTAGTAATCTGTGAGCCACGAGGACTCAGCAATCCCATTACCATGGGTATCAAGACTAGCAAAGCTTAAAGGAGAAAGGAAGGCGTAAAGTAGTGAGGTTGCAGCAGCGACTAAGCATATATGGTGGCTAACATACGCAAATAAGAGCGAGAAGAGATCAAGCGGAATGGTCGTGAAACTAGCAATGATCAAGAAGTGATCCTGAACTCCTACTTACGTCAAACATAACCTAGAAACCGTGTTCACTTCCCGGCCTCCGCCAAAAAGAGACCATCACGGCTACACACGCGGTTGATGCGTTTTAATTCGGATCTGGTGTCAAGTTATCTACAACCGGACATTAACAGATTCCCATCTGCCTATAACCGCAGGCACGGCTTTCAAAAGATTATACCCTGCAGGGGTGTCCCAACTTAGCCCATGATAAGCTCTCGCGATCAACGAAGGATATACCTTCTCCCAGGAAGACCCGATCAGACTCGGAATCCCGGTTTACAAGACATTTCGACAATGGTAAAACAAGACCAGCAAAGCCGCCCGATGCGCCGACAATCCCGATAGGAGCTGCACATATCTCGTTCTCAGGGCAACACCGGATGAGCAATCTGTACAGCTAAAACTAGACCTCAAGTTTCCCTGAGGGGGCGCTGCAAAGGACTCTAGTTCGAACCAACACTTAGACAAGCATTGGCCCGGGGAGGCTGTAATAAAGATGACCCTTGGGTTAATTACTCCCAAGGGAAATATAGGTGGTGGTGAGGCAAATGGTAAAACCAATGTTGGGCCTTGCTGGAGGAGTTTTATTCAAAGCGAACTGTCAAGGGGGTCCCATAAATCACCCGACCGCGTAAGGAACGCAAAATCCGGGAACATAACACCGGTATGACGGAAACTAGGGCGGCAAGAGTGGAACAAAACACCAGGCATAAGGCCGAGCCTTCCACCCTTTACCAAATATATAGATGCATTAATAATATAAGAGATATTGTGATATCCCAACATAATCCTGTCCACCATGGAGCAATCTTCAACTTCACCTGCAACTAACAACGCTATAAGAGGGGCTGAGCAAAGCGGTAACATAGCCAAGCAATGGTTTGCTAGGAAGGGTGTCAAAGGTTAGAGGTTCATGGCAATTTGGGAGGCTTGATGAGCAAAAGATAGGTAACGCAGCATAGCGATGGAACGAAGCAACTAGCATAGCAATGATAGTAGTGAGATCCAGGGTAGCGGTCATCTTGCCTGAAATCCCGCAAGGAAGAAGAACGAGTCCATGAAGAAGACGAACGGGAGCAGTCGAACGAATCCTCACAATCGCAACATAACCGGAACTAAGAAGCAACACCAGAAAGAAACAAACAACATGGTAAACAAACATCACATAAACATGGCATGACGCACACACAACTATGATGCATGTCCGGTTTAAAGAGGCATGGCATGGCAAAGTGCAACAAACAATACTACCAGTTAAGTGGAGCTCAATATGCAACGAGTTGCATATTGACGAAACACCACATCTGAGTTATTTAGTTCGCTCTCGTTTAGGTACACAACAATGTTAAATGTTGTTAAACATGGCAAGGGGTGAAGCATATGAAAATTACCTATCTAGGCAAGTTTAAATGAGGCCGGAAGTAACAAACAACAATTCCGGAAAATCCCCATGTGCATAAAATGAATTTGGTACTGTTCTTCCCTAAACCATATTTTAAGGTTGTTAAACAGGAAAATAAAGTGCACCATGTTAAACTAGGCATTTTTCCACCCCATTTACATATAAAGTTTATTTAAAACCGAGCTACAGTTATTTAGTTATGAAATAAAGCATTTTAACATGGCATTGTGCAAAACAAATGCAAACAGAAATTTAGACATTTTAAAAATGGATGAAAGTGACATATTATTAATCTACACAAAATTCTGAGCATTTTACATATATAAATTATTTAATTCCGATGCATGGTTCAAGAGTTATTATATGCATGAAGACAAGGGACTTTTCTGCAAAACTGGTAAATCCGGGATAATAGCTAAATCGCAAAGACTGGAAAAAAACACTACTGGGCTGAAACTGTTGGGCGCAATCGGCGAGAAAAAAAACAGAGAGGCGCTGGGGGGGCTGCTCACCCATGGGCTCTGGCCCAGTCGGTGGAGAGGCTTGGGGCCGGCGGAGCTAGCTGGACCGAGGCGAGGCCGGCCCAGGCGCGTGCGGTCGAGCGAGGCGCGGTCAACGCTCGAGCGAGCGAGCTGCTGCTCTCGTAACTGAAGAACAGAGGCGACAGTAGCAGGTTCAGGCAGCGGACGGATGACTACGGCGGGAGTTGGGACTCCAGCGACATGGGATGACGGCGGGAATGGGCAGATCTAGTCCCTGGGCACCGGATCCGGCCGGAGGTGGACGAGGACGGCGAGGGACGGCACGGATCTGAGCGCAGGAACGACGGGGTTCGCGAGATCTGGCGAACTCCATGCAGCGGCACGACGAGGCTCTGGGGTCCTACAGAACATGGGGAGAGAGAGCTCTGAGAGAGGAAGAGGAAGAAGCACAGGCAGGGGAAAGAGAGAGGAGCAGGATCGGCCTGGTGGTCGCCTGCGGGGATCGGGCGCGGAGCTCGGGGCGCGAGGGAGTTGCGGGCGACGACGGCTTCGCGCGGGCTCGTCCCGGCCCGGATCTGGCCCGGGGCGGGCCTGCGATGGGCTCCGGCGGGCCCTGCAGGAGGAGGAGGGAGGCAGGGGCGACGTGGCGCTTTGCCACTGGCTGGAGGGCGGCTGGCTGGCGGCGCGACCAATCTGGTGGCGACAAGTGGCGGCCGGCAGCTGGGGAGGCGCGGAAATGGAGGTGGGCGGCGGCGCTGATGATTGGGGGGGCGCAGAAAACAAGGAGGAGGATGGGAGAAGGCCGAAATTGGAAAGGGGGGGTTGTTTAAATTAGGCAGGGGGGCTAGGGTTAGGTGTTTTGCTCCGTTTTGGAGCCATTCGATCTCGATCGGACGGTCCGGAGCGGAGGGGGGTTAGGTAGGTGGGCTAGTGGGCTGTGAAGAGGAGTTGGGCCGAGAGGAGAGAAGAGAAGTTGCAGCCCGGCGGCAGTTTTGGAGACCGAAACGTCCGACGAAGGTACCGGCAACGGTACCGTTATACATTTAACGGTTGGGCTATCAGATGGACTCCGAATGCGACGAAACTTGGCAGACGGACTGTCTACACTATAATAAGACCGCACGACAAGTTGCAACCCATTCCGAGAACATTTTTATGCCACTTATAAAATAATATTTCAGAGGTGCCGCGGGCGCGTGAGAGTGTGGTCGGGCTCAGAACGGACAACAAAGAGAACCGGCGGAACCCGAACGGATGCAAGTTTGAAAAACATGTGGATGAAATGCAGATGATGACATGAGACGAGATGCATAACAAGAACAAAATGCAAAACAACAGACAAAAACCCAACCACAGAGGAAATAACATATAGCATCTCCGGAAAAGGCAAGAGTTGGAGTTACGAATATGGAAAGTTGTATCCGGGACGTTACATATGAGCACCTTCGAGAAACTGAGACGGCATGAAATGGTAAGGCCGCGCTTGGGAGCTCTGGTTTATTTCAAACTTGTATTAACATACAAGTGTAATTTACTCGTCATCGGAAAAAACACCTAAAATACAGGCGTAATGAAACCGAGGGCCCGATGTCTGTAAGTAAAACCGGCAGGTTACGCGTGTAATTTGAGAGACCAGTGTATATTTTAGGAGCACTACTATATGGACGACATTACCAGACGATACATGCACGACGTGCGTATCATGCCATCCATGGGCAAGGCTAAAACAGCAACTAACGGCTGGATTAGCAATCATCCGAGTGTCATTCAGCGTTTTTATCGTGTGTGAAGTACTTCCGATATTTTACTAGTCAAAATCGACCAACCAAGCGCCTTCGCTCGAGACCATCTGCTTTAATTTACTAGCGAGTTTTACAAGCGAGTTTTACAAGCGGTTTTGGTTGGAACACGACGATCCAATCACGGCCTAATATCATGAGTTGGTCGGAAGATCATACGGTTTCACGTCTAACCTACCCGACTTGTCGTATAGGCTATGAATGAAACATCAGACGATGAACTTCTTAAGCACGGAAACAACAGAAGAGGATGGTCTTCTTAACAAGCAAATCACTGGCATTAGATCGACATGCAAAACAATACGAAGCATTATTCTCAGGAGGCACGGTGAACAGCTCGTGATGCCGCATGCCACAACATTCCAAGCTCAACTTTGCAATCAAACACAAGGCATGGCATTAAATAGACAATATTCAACACAAACTCTTAACACAGGAATATCTCAGCAGAGTAACTATTTACTTCTAAACTGAACACAGGAATAGGAAAAAACACTCGACGCTGCTCACAGCAAGGGTGTCCCACTCAAAAATATCAAATGCATGTCTTCTGGCTAACATCAATGAGAAAATTTTGACAAGGTTTTCCAGTTCCAATATATTAAACTAATGTCTTCTTGCTAACATCAATGATTAAACTTTGACAAGCTTTTCCCATTCAAAATATGTAATGCCTATGATCATGGAGTCCTGTTGTAGCTTCTTGTACTTGTTTGGGAAATTTTAGCCCAGGCCAATGGTCTCTGCAGACTAGTCATGTCACCGGTGTCTAAGATGATGAGTTGGTCGGAAGATCATATGGTTTCACATCTAACCTACCCGACTTGTCGTATAGGCTATGAATGAAACATAAGACAATGAACTTCTTAAGCATGAAAACAATAGAAGAGGATGATCTTCTTAACAAGCAAATCACTGGCATTAGATCGACATGCAAAACAATACAAAGCATTATTCTCAGGAGGCACGGTGAACAGCTCGTGATGCCGCATGCCACAACATTCCAAGCTCAACTTTGCAATCAAACACAAGGCCTGGCATTACATAGACAATATTCAGAACAAACTCTTAACACAGGAATATCTCAGCAGAGTAACTATTTACTTCTAAACTGAACACAGGAATAGGAAAAATGATCGATGCTACTCACAACAAAGGGCGTCCCACTCAAAAATATCAAATGCATGTCTTCTGGCTAACATCATTGAGCAAATTTTGACAAGGTTTTCCAATTCCAATATATTAAACTAATGTCTTCTTGCTAACATCAATGATTAAACTTTGCCAAGCTTTTCCCGTTCAAAATATGTAATGCCTATGATCGTGGAGTCCTGTCATGGCTTCTTGTATTTGTTTGTGCACTTTTTGCCCAATGCACTCCATGTGTTGTAGAGTTGCCTATGCTCTCTGCAGACTAGTCATGTCACCAGCGTCTACTAATACTGTGTAAAGCTTCTCGGTCATTCCTTCTGTAATGTAGTGCAAACAGTGATTGCTTCTTTCTGCAAAGTGGAATGACCAACTGGACCCAGCAATGCAGCAGTTTGCCTTGGACACATTGGCTCCTTTTGTGCAGTTCAACTAAAATCGAAGTCGGAATGAAACCGAGCTTTAATTTTGATATCCCTGTAAGCAACAATAGGTATAAGGGAAACAATTACTGAGAAATAACGGTTGATGACTTGTACTCCCAGAAGAAAAGCATCTACTGATCTACTTTATCTTAATGGGAAACAAAGCAGGAGAGTAGCAATTCTCCATCAGTGTGATTCATTCATATTAACTAAGGCATTATCTTAACAATGCCTTGTTTCAACATGTATAAAGAACGACAAAGCAGAAAAGTACCATTCCTAAAACAATGCAACTGATTCATTTTAATAGAGACATTATCTTAACAATACCTTGGTTAAACATGCAGAAAGAACTGCAAAGCAGGATAGTACCATTCCTAACAAGTGTTGCAGTTTTGAACTAAGATTCGGTAGTTAATTAATTCTGAGAGTGGCATTGCTTAATTTTACAAGCGGCATTAGATTAATGAAAAGCATAAACAGTTCCAGGGGAGAGTGTGCGCAACAATAGTATGTGCTTCCATCTATTTATAAAGGGGGTGATGCAGAGTTTTTTGTAACAAAGCAACAAGCATCATGTCTGGGTTGGTCCCATTTTTGTTCACTACTTAATGGGAAAAGACAGCAATACAATAGCTTCAATTCAACATTTATTTAAAACAGTACCAATACAAGTAGCACAACATCTCAAAGCACACTGCACAATCATGTGGATGAAGGCCTGTACTGACCTTTCATGAGACGGACAAGATAAAATATGAATCTGCCAACACGAATAGGAAATCCAATCTCATTTTATGCAGTTGCACTGAAATCAAGCAAAGTGTTTCGCGTAGTGAAGTAAAATGTCGCAATAGCAACAAGTTGAATAGATATCCCTGTTTAAACAAAGGCAAAAAAGGAAATGATTACTGGCTAATAAAGGAGTGTCGGTGTCAAAACCGGTGGATCTCGGGTGGGGGGTCCCGAACTGTGCGTCTAGGCGGATGGTAACAGGAGACAAGGGACGCGATGTTTTACCCAGGTTCGGGCCCTCTTGATGGAGGTAAAACCCTACGTCCTGCTTGATTAATATTGATGATGTGTGTTACAAGAGTGGATCTACCACGAGATCGAGGAGGCTAAACCCTATAAGCTAGCCTATGGTATGATTGTTGTTCGTCCTATGGACTAAAGCCATCCGGTTTATATAGACACTGGAGAGGGCTAGGGTTGCACAGAGTCGGTTACAATGGTAGGAAATCTACATATCCGTATCGCCAAGCTTGCCTTCCACGCCAAGGAAAGTCCCATCCGGACACGGGACGAAGTCTTCAATCTTGTATCTTCATAGTCTTGGAGTCCGACCGATGATGATAGTTCGGCTATCCGGACACCCCCTAGTCCGGAACTCCCTCAGAAGCCCATGAACCAGGCTTCAATGACGACGAGTCCGGCGCGCATGTTGTCTTCGGCATTGCAAGGCGGGTTCTTCCTCCGAATAATTTATAGAAGATTGTGAACACCAGGATAGTGTCCGACTCTACAAAAATAAATTCCACGTACCACCGTACAGAGAATAATATTACACAAGTTCAATCTGCTGACGTATTTTGTGGCATGACGTCACACCATTACCAAGCCTTTACTCGAATTGTTTTTATTGTTCCACCTCCGCGCGTTTAACGAGGCGGTTTCCTTGGCACGTCTTGTCGAAGCAGAGATCGTGTTCCCCTTATTCCGGGATTCCCATCAATACGGACGTGGGTAACCCAACCGCGCCCATTGCCACGCCCCCTCCATTGAAGGCAGGTTCCAAACGGTCACGGGGACGGCTCTTGGTATTCTCCCTCTTTATAATGAGACCAAGGCCCGTTCCTTTCCTTCAATCCTCTATCGAATCCGCCCCTTGCCCCGAGTTCCAACACCCAGGGCTCCATATTTGGGTACCTTCGATCTTCGACAATGTCCGGCCCCGACCTACGAGGCTGGTGGATGCCCTCCTCCGTCACGGAAGAGGACGTGCTAAAGCTAAGAGACGCCAGGTACTTAACCTACGAGATTTCGCATAGGCTGCCTGCCCGAGGGCAAGTTATTCCTACTCCCGAGCTTGGCGAGAGCATCATGTTCGTGTCTCACCTCCGTCGGGGTTTAGGCTTCCCGACGGATCCCTTCATGAGGGGGCTCATGTTTTACTATGGGATGGAATTCCATGACTTGGCTCCGGAGTCTATCCTCCACATCTCATCATTCATTGTCATCTGCGAAGCCTTCCTCCGCACTACCCCTCACTTCGGCTTGTGGCTCAAAACCTTCAACGTGGAGCCGAAGATGATTAAGGGGCGTCAGGCAGAGTGCGGCGGGGCGGTTATAAGTAAGAGGGCTGATGCTCCATGGCCCAAGGGCTCCTTTCAGGAGGAGCTCGGCTTGTGGCAATAGGAGTGGTTCTATATCACCGCTCCCAGGGGCAACAGGTAGAGGCTGCCGCCCGTCTTCCGCTCGGGCCCTCCACAGCGGCTGTTTCCTTAATGGCATAACAAAATCAAATTGATTTACGGCTAATCAGTATCAATTAAAAAGCTGACGTCATGGGTCAACAAGGGGCGCGACTGGGGGCCGTCCAAGGACGTTCCTCTGTTGCAGGACCGGATTCGAGGCCTCCAAGAAAGGAAGATCAATCTGGCCGTAGTGGTACAGGTTATGTTGATCCGGCGCCTACTGCCTTGCAAACGTCGCCCCCTCCGCCTATGGGAATTTAATCTGGAGGGGCCACGAGCTCTTCAACAATTCATGGGTTTGACACCCGCGGAGATGTACAAACTATTCTTCGGATTGCAAGAGATGCGTCCGGAATTGACCGAGGATGCTGGCCTAAGCTGCAATCGCCCGGATACTCAAGTAAGTAGCCCTGTGTCCGGACACATCATCCATTTATTTACTGTGGGTTTGCCTTTTAACTAGCTATCCCTTGGACAGGAGTGGATAGCGCAAGCAAAACTGATACGGTGTCCGGCCCCCCTCCCTGAGACCACGCAGGATCCCGTGTTAATCAAGATGTTAGAGGTTGCACCTTCGGAGGAGGGCGAAGGAGGACACAAGGGATCTACCACCTCAGCCACGGAGGCTTTCAGTAAGGGAGGAATCGAGAGTCCCTCCTTCCAGGGAGAGAAGAGGACCGCTTCCGAAGACCCGGAGGCCAAGGCCTCAAAGCGGGGAAAGAAATCTGTATCGGAAGGTCCCGTGCCGGGAAGAGCCCCGGCCGAACTGTCTCCTCGGAGGAATCAGCCCTCTAGCGAGCCGTAAGTAAAAAGGGGGAATTTTGTAATAGTGGACATCCCTGTTTAATTTCTAAGGGTAACCGAAGTTTTCACCTTGTAGTTCGGATCTCAGCCCATCTCAGCAAAACTCATCTTCGGGAGACCTTTGTCCGGAGATGATGGAGAGCAAAACACCTCCATCTGCCGCCCCATCGTGCGAGGCGGACGACCCTGAGGTGTCGTCGCGGAGGGTCTCCCCGAGTCCGGCGGGGCCAGAGAGTTCGACACCCATTGGAGTACGGCCGGTGGAGCTGCAGGATTTGCTTAAGAGGGCATCCATCTCAGAAGATCACCGCACACTAATGGGTATGGTGATTGAGAGGATCTCGTCCGCCGAAAGCGGGTTGTGTGAGGCCGTCGGAAGTTTGCTGACGGGATTTGAGGTACGCAAAAAATGACATACCTTTTGACAGTTTTGCACATGAAGTGTGCCCTGTATAGATAGTAGCCCCTGAGACTTGGTATGCTGTCGAAAGCGGCAGCGTGCCGAGGATCATAATCTCAGTTATAGATTGTCGCCTTTCCTATGCAGGTGGCGGAATGTTCGGTGGCCAGCCAGACTGATGGATTTGCCGAGCTGAAGAGGCAACTCGACGTTGAGGATGCGGACATCTCGCTGGTCAATAAATGACTCGATGAGTCACAAGGTATGTGGTTGCTCTGCGGTCGCCTAGTAAGGGAGCTGACGCCCATTCCTTACAATTTGTATGCCTGATGCAGATAGTGCTGCTGCTATGGAAGGCCTTCGAGCAGAACTTGCTCGGGCCAAGGAGCAAGCCAGAAAAAGCGAGGCGGCTGCCTCGAAGGCAGCGGAAGAGCTAGAAGCCGAGAAGGCTGCTCACTGCCGAAGCAGGGAGGAGATGGCCGGAATGGCCACGAAATTAAAAGTTGCTACCGACCGCCTGGAGGTTCTTGAAGGAGAACACCGAGCGGAGCAAGAGGACCTGAAGAAGGCCGACGCCGAAGCCAAGGATGCCCGTAGTGCGATGCGGGCTATGAAGGAGGAACTGCGTCAGGTCGGAGACATTGTGGCTGGAAAGCCCTTTATGTTGCGTAGGAAGTTCACGGATCCGAAGTATGCTCAGCTGGGCCGATTGTACGGTGCGGAGGATCCTTATCTGGACTTGGCGGCGAGTGCGGCGGACGCAGTCATGCACTTTCAAAGCCAGGAGGATCATGAAATGGAAGAGCTTTTCTGGTCTCAATTCCATAGTCCGGAGCGTCCACTTTCGTTGAGTGATCGGATGGTTGAGTGGGCTGAGCTGAATAGATTGTCCGGACTTGCCATGACGGATGTGGTCGCTCATCTATGGCCGAAAAGGCCCAAGCCAAAGAGTTATTTTGGCTTGTTGCAGCAATTCCTTGGGGCGGTGCCGCGTATTGGGGAGATGAAGCGGTCGGCATGCATAGAAGGTGCACGGATGGCTCTCGCCCGTGGTAAGACATACTGGGCGGAGATGGATGCCACCGCTGTTGCATCCCGGGGTTTGGACAAAAGCCGATTCCCCACCGAGCACTATTTTGAGGAAGTCCTGCAGGGCGCTCGTATAATAGAGTCACAGTGCTCGAAAGATGTTATGTTTGAATGACATGTATGATTTCTGAGATCATGTTTATAATGCAATAACATTTTATACTTGTGTGTTCAAGTATTGAACTATCTCCTGTGCGGCCGTATATGTATGAATAACCTGAAAGTTGCAGTCTTTGGCTTCAGCCCCCACGCACATGGTGCGGGGGTGTTTGCAAAAAGAAAAGTGCTTTTTCACACTTAATCCAACGTCTTGGTCCTTTTAGGGAGGTGATAGCATAGCAAACTAGGAAACCGGACTATAATGCTTTATCACTTTCACTTAGCCATAGGAGCTCGAATGTGGGGCTACTATATAGCCCCTAGTGGCATCGCTCCTCTCCGAACTTCGGGGCGTGTATGTGCCTGACCGAGAAGCGGTCCTTCGTCAAAGCAGAGGAATTCTAAACATTCCAATGGTCGATCGAGTGGTTGACCAATCTCTCGCTATATCATGACAGTCAGTTTTCGGCTTTCTCTACTGAGGTGCTCGCCCGGCCGAACCGGGGCACAATCGCAGTAGTTCTCCTGGTGCCGCGTTAGCCGATGATACGGAACGTAAGGCAGCAAAACACAGGAGCCGGGCAAACCCAACATTTGACCAAAACATGATTCGGAGCTGATGCATATAAGGCCTAACTCAAGACGCCGAACACTCCCTGAGGTGTTCGGTCTTTATGATACCGGGCAGAACAATGCCCTAAGCCCCTAGTGTTCAGGTTCAGCCGGGAACTTCTGACGCGGCCGATGCCAAAACGCCAGCCTCCTCCTCGGTTATGGTAGGAAACCGGGGGATGTGTATCAACAAGAGATAGTAAGAAAGGTTGACGCAGGGTCTTAATCTGAAAAGAATCCTTGCAACGGGTCCTTGCTGCACGTCTGCGCCTGTGTCTCCGTTGTGCTGTATCCTGGACGGGTGTAGCATGTGCTTCATCTGTAAAAGAGAAGAACTTAGTTTCCAAGAAATATCGTGCATAGGTTGTATAAAAATAGAATAAAAGGAAGAAAAATGAGCTTTATTGGCTCTCATCATTTATACATGCAGCCCCTTATAAAGGGGATATGCGACTGGGAAGCCCCTTGCCGGACTCGCCTAACCATGTCCGAGGTCTGAATGACCTGTTTTTAGGGGCTTTGACCCGCAAGGTCTGATTAGTGTGTGGCTGTCGAGGCAGTCTCAGGTTCTCCATGGTCGAGGAGCACTCAGAGTTACTTTTTAATGAAATTGTGCCACGTTGACCGGGCATTTTTAAGCGTAAAAAACGCGTAATGTGGTATTGCGTTAGGGGTGGCGAAAGTTGTGCGCCCCAGTAGTGCTTAAGGGCTACTGTTTGAATGGGGCGATGGATAGTGAGCTTTTCACGACGGAGGTTGTCGGATGAACCGAACACAACCTCTAGTGGTACAGAGCCTGTATAATTGCCTTAAAGGCCTGGCGTCACTCCTTTGAAGGAAGTGCTGCTATGGCGAATTTTGGTATGGTCTATCCCCATTCTGCAGGCGGTGTCCTGGTATTGCAGGTGTCGCGGTGTCTTTTCGTGTTATCACATGAAGTGAGTTCACTGTTTTGACTTCTAGTGGGAAAGTCTTCTATTTTCCGGAGTGTTGCTTTTGGGTTTCGTCACTTTCGCTTGGTGTGTCGAGCCCCTTGTGTTCGGCATTAAGTCGGTCGGACTGTTTGAAGACCCAACAATCTCTGTGGGTATGGTTTGCAGGCTTCCCGGAGGTACCATGTATTTGACATAGTCTGTCCAGAATCTTATTTAGGTTGGATAGCTCGTCACTGTTGTCCTTGAGGGGTAGTGTTTTGTTGTTCGGCCGAGAGCTTTTGAATCCGGCGTTGACCGCTGTACTATTCAGGCCATTTTCCTTATTCCGACGCTGATCTTTTCTGCGTCGTGATTTCCCATTTCCATCCCTAACTTCGGATGTACTCGGGTCGCTGGTGCTGCACCTAGCCAGCCAGCTGTCTTCCCCCGCGCAAAAGCGGGTCATGAGGCTTGTTAGTGCGGCCATTGTTCTTGGTTTTTCCTGGCCGAGGTGTCTGGCAAGCCATTCGTCTCGGACATTGTGTTTAAAGGCTGCTAAGGCTTCAGCGTCCGGACAGTCGACTATTTGGTTCTTTTTAGTGAGGAACCTGTTCCAGAATTTGCGTGCTGACTCTCCGGGCTGTTGAGTTATGTGACTTAAATCGTCTGCATCCAGAGGACGGACATAGGTCCCCTGAAAATTTGCTCGAAACGCATCCTCAAGCTCTTCCCAACTTCCAATGGTATTTTCTGGGAGGCTTTTAAGCCAATGCCGAGCTGGCCCTTTGAGCTTGAGGGGTAGGTATTTTATGGCATGGAGATCGTCTCCTCTGGCCATATGTATGTGTAGGATGTAATCCTCAATCCAGACTCCGGGGTCTGTTGTTCCGTCATATGCTTCTATGTTTACGGGTTTGAATCCCGCTGGAAATCCATGATCCAGTACCTCGTCGATGAAACATAGTGGGTGTGCGGCGCCCCTGTATTTGGGTGTGCCATTGTCTTCAAATGCTCGGCGGGTTATGTTGCTTCCTGGAGTCTTCTTTTTTGGCCCATAAGTAGACCTGACTGGGTCGTCCTTTTTCCAAGGGTCTTTATGCTGATCGTGTGCCGGCTTGTGTGTGGCGCCCCTTGTTGCTCTTGGCCTGTCATCTGGTCGTCTATCCGGCCAGGCGGCTTCTTTCTTTTTTGACTGGGGGGGCTCTAAGGCCTCCTCGTCAAATTCGGGCAACAGCTTGCGCTTCGGGTAGCTCTTTGTCTGGTGACTAGCGCCATGTTTATCTGCGCTGTTGAGTACTTTGCTCCATCTCATTCTGAGTGCGTCCTCCGCTGTTTTGAGCTTCCGCTTTTGCTTCTTCAAACTTCTTGCAGTGGCGACGAGCCTTTTATGAAGATTCGTATGCTCTGGTGATGTGAGATCATCTTCGCCGGGGATGGGTTGTTTGTCCAGTTCATGTCCGGCTGGCTGCTTGTTGACATGTGCGTCATCCACCGCTTCGCCCTGCTCTAGGGCCGGGTCCGTATGGGTGCCGTTTTTATCGAGGCCGGTCTTCGAGCGGCGCTTGCGTCGCCGTTTTGGTTGTTTGTTGGGGGAGTTGTCCTTCGCCACGTCCCGTTTTTCTTCATTATTGCTTCCTTTTGGTGTATCCACCATGTATACGTCGTGAGTTGGGGTGGCTTTCCCGTGCCTGGTAGGCGCTGGTTCTTGATCGTCTCCGGCATCGTCGTCCATACTGTCGATGTCTTCGGAGTCATGGTTTAGCATGTCGGTTAGATCGTCGACAGTGGCTATTAATTGGGTGGTGGGTGGGCTTTGAATTTCTTCGTCGTCCGCATCCCAACTGTCCTGGCCGCAGTCCGGCCAGGGCTCTCCTAATAACGAGAGATACTTTAGTGAACTTAAGATGTCGCCGAAAGGTGAGCGTTGAAAGATGTCCGCTGCGGTGAACTCCATGATCGGCGCCCAATCGGATTCGATCGGAGGGGGCGCGGGAGGTTCAGAGTCTGGCAAGGAGTCCGGCGCCTCGGAGTCACGGGCTTCATGAGGGACAAGGTCATTGTTCGGCTCTATCGTCGTAGAGATTGCAGCCCCCGAGGCGGTGTCTAGCCATCCGTCCTCGATCTGCGCAGCCGGCTCCGAATTGAAGATCGGAGCGGGTTCGAGTGCGGCCTCCAGGGTACTGTCCGGCTGCAGAGCTAAACCATGCTCGCCGTGACAGTGCGGCACGCTCGGCTGTGGCTCGGATGTATCGAGGATCAAGTCCCCGTGGATGTCAGCCGTGAAGTTCAAACTTCTAAATCTGACCTGACGGCCAGGGACGTAGCTTTCGATCTGCTCCAGATGGCCAAACGAATTGGCCCGCAGTGCAAAGCCGCCGAATACAAAGATCTGTCCCGGGAGAAAGGTCTCACCCTGGACTGCGTCATTGATGATGGTCGAAGAAGCCATCGAGCCTATTAGTGACGACACAGAGGAACTCTCAATGAAAGCACCAATGTCGGTGTCAAAACCGGCGGATCTCGGGTAGGGGGTCCCGAACTGTGCGTCTAGGCGGATGGTAACAGGAGACAAGGGACACGATGTTTTACCCAGGTTCGGGCCCTCTTGATGGAGGTAAAACCCTACGTCCTGCTTGATTAATATTGATGATGTGTGTTACAAGAGTGGATCTACCACGAGATCGAGGAGGCTAAACCCTAGAAGCTAGCCTATGGTATGATTGTTGTTCGTCCTATGGACTAAAGCCATCCGGTTTATATAGACACCGGAGAGGGCTAGGGTTACACAGAGTTGGTTACAATGGTAGGAAATCTACATATCTGTATCGCCAAGCTTGCCTTCCACGCCAAGGAAAGTCCCATCCGAACACGGGATGAAGTCTTCAATCTTGTATCTTCATAGTCTTGGAGTCCGGCCGATGATGATAGTTCGGCTATCCGGACACCCCCTAGTCCGGAACTCCCTCAAGGAGGATGAAACATGCGGTCACAAAAATGGTAATCCCGCCAATCCCTAACAAGTGTTGCAGTTTTGAAATAAGATTCAGTAGTTAATTCTCAGAGTGGCATCAATTACTGGCTTATAAAGGGGTGATGTTGAATTTGTTGTAACAAAGCAACAAGCATCATGTCTGGGTTGGTCCCATTTTTGTTCACTACTTAATGGGAAAAGACAGCAGTAGAATAGGTTCAATTCAAAATTTATTTAAAACAGTACCAAAACAAGTAGCACAACATCTCAAAGCACACTGCACATCATGTGGATGAGACCAAGATTTGAAACAACTCACCACGAAGACTGGAAACAAATCTCGATCTCCTTTTGTGCAGTTCCACCAAAATTAAGCAAAGTCACTGGTGTGACATTCAAGTTGAACTGCACAAAACACTCTTAAAACATAAGTGTTTTGAGTAGTGAAGCAAAATGTCGCAGTAGCAACAAGTTGAATCGATACCCCTATTTTAACAGAGGTAAAAAAGGAAACAATTACTTGCCGATAAAGGAGGATGAAACAAACGGTGACAGAAAGAAGCATCTAACTTATCTTGGATGGAAAACAAAGTAGGATAGTAGCATTTCTAAAACGGTTGCATTGATTCATATTAACAGAGACATTCTCTTGAAACAACATTCGTTAAAAAATGTAATTTACTTTTAACAGTGGCATTGCTTCAATTTTCCGGCGGCATTCTTAGATTAACAACAGCAAAATAGCTGTATGGGACATGCCAGCACCATGTGCGTCCACACGTATAAATGGGTGATGCAGAGTATGTAGCCAAGCAACATATCTGTGTTGGTCCCATATTTGTTCTCTTCGAACCTTTTTCCTATGTGAGGGCAGCAAATCTAGTCCTGCACAAAATACCCAACCTCTCAGTTTCTTTCCCTTTTCAACAAAGAGATCGGTTCCTTACAGATGTGTGTACTGGGTTACCCCCCTTTTCCCTTTTCGACCTACAAAGCGGCTGGATAGCCAGTCTATACTACTTTCCGCCCCTCCTTTCCTCATTGAACCACGTCCTAGATTCTTGCTCCAGCCCACCGCATCCTTCTTTCCTCTTTGAACTAAGACCTAGATTCGACTACAGATCGAAAAAGATCCACATGCAGCTAGAGCAACGACGGTTTCAAAGAAACTTATACCTTAGGGTCGTTGGGATGTGGCAAGGCGTGCGGCGGGAGGCCAGATCTGCCCACACTACGTACGACAGCGAGGAAGAAGGGGTCGGTGGCCCTCGCGCACAGGCGCTGGGTGAAAGAGAACAACGCAGCCGGCAGTGGATTGCCTTCCTCGCCGAAGGCGATAGAGTGAACGCAGCACCTCCTCCCCTTCCCGGTGCGATGGAATACGGACGCCTCCTTCACCAGTTGTGAGGGGGGAGAGAGACAAGAGGCCAACGCAGTCTTGTTTAGATCTGGTGAAGAGAGGGTGAGAGACTGTGAATATAGCAAACCCTAGCAAATGAACGCTGAACCTCCAGCGTGTAACATATATATAGTGCGGCGAGCGTGTGGAGAGTGTAAACCCTAGCGAACAAGCGCTAAGTCTCCTGCTTATATATATACTACTGTAGTACGGACTAAGCTCTGGTGCCTTCACTGCACTTGCTTTTGGCTGTATGACAGGTGAGCCAGCCACATTTTGGGCCCACCTGTCATAAACCCAAAGGCAGGTGCACTAAGTCAATGAAGCTGCGTCCATATAGTACTCTCATGTATACGACTAATATATAGTGGAGTGGTTTTATTATTCTCTCCATAACAATCGTTTTAAATTGTGTAAGTACGAAACGAAACTCTTTATTTAATGTACAGTGAAGAAAACTAGTACTACTTCCAATGAACTAACGATCCACGCCCACGCGTCCTGGTCGCACTTTCTGTCCTTCACGTGTGGTACACTACCCTCCCTTAAGTGAACAACCACACATGCGCCAAATTATCGGGAACGTGTGAGAGTGTGTACAAATAAGTAATTTTAATTTCAATTATCGGAAAGGTTTGAGAGTATTACAAAGTTTGACTTCAGTCAAATCTAATATGCGGAGTAAATAAAAATGGAGGGCTACTACGTCCATCCGGGTTTTTAGTCCACACCATTTTTTAAATCAAATTTAATAGCTGGACAAATAAAATTACAGGGGAGCTGGAGACAAAGTTGTGAGAAGGCTTAGAAATCAATACAAAACTTATGCTCTTAGTACCAACGACGATCCTTCTTCGAGGAAACATTTGGTTCATAGCCAATTGTGTGATAAAATTGCACCAACGTGAAAGACGACTGTGTCTCCAATGCAACCAAGGTGAACTAACGAAGGATGTCATCTTTGTGCATAACAAGCAAAGAGCACTGATGGAAGACAACTTGTTTTTCATTGAAAATCAATCAGCTTCACCAGCTGACGCAACCATGAGGCGCAACCATGAGCATCGATAGGTTATCGTGGTGATGCATCATCCATTTGGCATCAAGTTTGGGTGAGGCACCTATGAAGTTCAAAAAATCCTCACTGTGGTCTGTTTCTTCTCAGTAATCAAGCTCGAGGAAGGAAGAACCACGTGGCAGAGGACAGTGAGGCGGAACAACAATGGCCATCCAATTTTGTGCAGTTCCACTAAAATTGAGGAAGACATACCCGGGTATGGATACACACATCGCTGTTTCCAAAAATATAGAAAAGGGTTAGCAACAACATCTCAATTGTCAATAAGAATTAATGAAAAGTACACCAACAAACAGAAGCATCATAATTATCTTGATGGGAACTAAACCAGGATACCGAGAAAAAAAAGCATTTCTTCATTTAACCAGTGATAGTACTACCACCATATGGACAATGACCGCACAACCACCATGTACTTTTTTTCGAAACAACATGTATACCTCCACCGAGGCATAAATCAGGACAACTTTTCGAGTGGCATTTCCTCTATAATAGTACTAGTAGGTGATGTTGGACCAGCCGACGAACCCTAGCTACTATGGATGGGGAGCTGGGGAGTAGTCGCATAGAAGAAAACCCGCACGCAGCGACCTGGGGAGCTGGACCAGTACAAGAAGTTATACCTCAGGTGGGCGAGATGTCGTTTAGGCGAGCGGGCGGGATCTGCCCACACGACGGTAGCGAACAAGGGCGCAGAGGATCTTCGTCCGCGCCAGCGCCGGCTCCGAGAGGATGGTGCGCATCGGCTTCCTCCGTCGCTGATGGTGACAACGTCAACGCTGCACCTCCTCACCACCTGCAGCGGACGGGATTCGGCCGGATCTGTGACCACCGGTGAGGAGAGAGATAGAGTGGACACTGTCATCTTGTTTTGATATGGAGAGGGTGAGAGAGTGAGACGCGAGAGACTCTATCAAACAAGAGGCTACAATGGAGTAAAAAAATCTCCATAGCAGTGGTTATAAATAGAATACGCGTGTTCCCGGAGAAAAGAAACAAAAACTGGCGGACAATTTTTTAAGGGTCTGTCTAGGACTCTATTTTTTTGTCCTAGTTTTTTTTTGTTTCTTGTTGCTACATTATATACTTGTGGGAGCTTAGATGTGATATCCTTAAATAATATCTAGATGTGAATTAGACAAACTGATTTTCTAACGTACCAAGAAAGAAAACTCGATCAAAAACACGCCCCCGCTTCCAGGTCGCGAGAGTCGTCGCGCACACACACATAGACATAGACATGCATATCCGTGTTTACGTAAAATTCCATCTCCATCTCCATCTCCAATCATATTTGTCCAACTGGCACATTATTTATGTTGTTAATTATATACGCAGCAATATTAACGTACATCATCTCTTGTTTGCGCACGTCCGGACCGCTGCCACGGCCGGTCCTGACCAACCCAAACCCTCTTCATCACCCGCGCGTGCTTCCCGCCCGAAACGGCCAGTGACGCATTCATGCCCGGCCAGAGCGGATGCGACCTCTCACTGGCACCGGCATTGAAGCGGCGCGCCGGCCAAGAGAGCGTCGCCCGCGCCGCTTCTGCGTGCACGCGGCTGCTCCGCATTCAAAGGTCGCAATAGCCGGCTACAACATGCATGTAAAAAGTTCTTGGGAGTCCGTGCTACAGCTAGCTGTCCTACCCCAGCTCATCAATCTCTTCCAGTAGTGCTAGTACTCCATGGTGCAGTCCATCGACAAGTAGGCGGGAAAGTTATCGTATACTACTCGGTTTGTGGTGAGTGGCATGCCGAGCGGCCATGTGGGGTCGAGCCATGGAGGAGGGTGAGACACGAACACGACAGGCGTGATTTAAACGTTGGTTTTGCTCGATGGTGCGACCCAACGAAATGAAACGTTGGTTTCTCTCCGTTTCCATTTTTCTCCGGAAAAACGGAAACTTTCCACTCCATTTTCATTCCTATTCCATGGTTGCCCCATTACAACATTCCATCAAATACAAAGGAAAACTAACACGCATGCTGATGCATCTCAATGATTCACACATCATAGCCAATATTTACTTCACAACTAAAGAAAAAGTTGTGAGAGCATGTACGGAAGAAAAACTACTGATGGGGTCACTACGACTTAAACCCTAAACCCTAAACATGATTTAATTTCCTGGCCAGGTAGAACATGTCGAAGGAAAGATGGCTGGCACCCTCGGATCATACGATGCTTTTGTGCAGTTCCACTAAAATTGACCTGAGCATCCCTGATGGCAAAGATATTGAAGAAGTGTGATTAGAATAATAGTACTAGCACTAGTTCATGAGACATAAACTCATCACAAGTAGAAGCCGGTAGAAGTAGAGAAAGATCGACATGGAGATGGAGCTACGACAGTGGAGCAAGCCGGCTCCAAAAGGAAGATGGACTATACCCTGGGACGTCGGGCTATAGCTAGAAGGGCGGTTGGGACACGGCATCGGCCCATACCGCGGTGACCCCCGATTGGGACGCACCGACTGTGGGTTTTCTCCCTCGCCGATGTCGACCGCGTCTACACAGAACATTGTTCCCTTCCCCCAGCTACGGGATTAGGCTCGTCGTTCTATGCTTGTGAAGAGAGCAACCTAAGCAAGCAGGCTTGTAGCTTAGGCTCCTGCTAGTGCATATATAGTGGTTTTCTTTTTCTCTCCATATCAACCATTTTATATTGTGTACGTGTCATTCAAGAGTGAAATGATGTTGCTTCTTCTGACTAACTTACTGTGTGATTTGACTGCTCGTTAGTGGCCCCTAGACGTACTCCCCCTACATGTATGCAACAGTCACACGTACACATGGACGCAAAAACGCGCACGACGCCCTAATGCATGCATGTCCGAGCACACGACGGAACACACACGGTCACGCTCAAGTGCTCAACCTACATGAGCATCCACACACATACTCAGTCAGGGTGAGCTAGTGACGGTATAAACACTGGAAAATATATATATTGAGCGCAATGAGCGTATTGTCCACTGACCGTATTTTTACAAATATATAGTGACAGACAGTGTATTTATCTCGTTTGAAATTAAGCCATATTAACCGGAGAGGAGGCAGTATGGACTAGCATTACTTTGCTGTGTCCCGTCAACTTGCCGAACAAGGAGAAGGTTGCAGGATGGGAGAAGTTTGCACGCGGTGGCTCGCAGGACAAGGAGAAACTTTTGACTAATGCAACCTCTCCCTCGCTCAGGCGATGGACGTGCAACAGTTAATTCGGTGTCAGATAGCCAGAAGCATACACTATACTACTAGTGCTATTATTGTTCGACTTCCTGAATAGGCGAACAACCAAGCGCAAAGTTTACTAGTACTAGTACTACTACTATAGTCTATAAAGGTACGTACTATACTAGTACTAGGAACCGGATGGAGGAGTGTCTGCACTCTTATTATAATTTTAAAATGTGATAAAGCAATCTTCAACACATTTGGTTCTCTTCGAGGGTTCTCGCATGTGATAATGGAAGTTGATTGCATGGAACACTCGCCACAATTCTTGCTTAATTCTGGCTCATATCCTGTTACAAATAGTAGCGCTCGGTAATATTTCCTCTTTTTTTGTTATTCAGCATGTAAACAGGTCAGCAAACCTTGCAGCGCATCTTCGTGCGAACCGTGCTTGTTGCACTTTGAATGTGGCTGAGAGCTGGCTTGATGAAACACCTCACTTCCTACTTCTTTTTTTGCGGGGTACCTCGCTTCCTAGTGATCAGTGTCTTAGTTGATCGTCCTAAGAATGCTTATATATGAATAAAGCTCTCTCATTTACCTGCAAAAAAGATTAAGCCATATTAACCGGAAAGGAGGGAGTATGGACTAGCACTACTTTTTGGTGTGTCCCGTCAACTCGTAGAACGAGGAGAAGCTTGCAGGACAAGGTGAAGCTCGCTTACGCCTTTTGACTAATGCAACCTACCCTCGGTGGACATGCATCAGTCCATTCGGTGTCAGATTGTCAGAGGCATACACTGTAGTACCCAACATGAGGAGTACCATCATTGTTCGACTTCACGAAGAGGCGAAGAGCCAAGCGCAGTAGTACGAGTAGTACTACTACTAGAACCGCATGGTGGAGCGTCTGTACTCTTATTTTTTTATCTTTGATAAAGTACACGTTTATTCCGGAGAAGCGCGGAAAACGGTATCCCAACATGTAATGAATGATATCGATCAACCAACCATGCTCGAATATATCTTGGCCTCCGTGCGAGCCCGTCTGTGTGTTCTCGCTCCTCGTCTCTCTCAAGGAACGGTGGGTTGGCACTTTGCCGTCAATTGAGATTGGTTTGCTCACACTCCTGTCCCACATGTCAGTGATATGCCAAGAGGAGGTGCATTGACCGACTGGCTATACGCGTACTTGGTTTTGCACCTTCATACTACTCCTCCATCCGTCACAGTTTACAGGGCGCGCTTCATTATGATGCATTTCTCTCAATGCATTTCCACCAGCAGAGAGACTTTAGACGCGTTTGGTTTAATGCTCAATTAATTAGGGTGTGGTAACCGCAATCAAGTCAACAATTTTCTCTCCATGTACTCTGTACTACTAATGAGTGGAGTAAGTGCATGCATGTGTGTACCCGGGGTGGAAGCACTGCATGCATGTGTGTATGCATTATTCCCTCTAGTAATAGACGTCGTGTTATTAGGCTAGTCATAGTGGGAGTAACATAAGTAGTAACATAGATGCCACATAAGTAAAAAAAGATGATGTGTCATGTAATTAAAGAGGAGAGAGACAAATAGAGTAACATAATATGTTACCATCACATAGCCGTTTCCAATACAAAATGAGTCTACAAAGCAATAAATGAAGATATGCATGTTACTACACCTATGACACTTCCCACTATGAAGATGGTAACATGGACTAGTAACATATGTATGTTACTAGTCTAAGTTACTCCCCACTATGACTAGCCTAACTACCAATGCTATTTTTCAGGCCGATCGCTAGTCGCCTTGGTCCCACAGATTTTTTTCTTTGTTTTTTCTGAAGTGCGCTGTATAAACAGTGATGGATGGAGTAGTATGAGCGGATTCAAAGAAGAGCGTATTGATGGTTGCTTCTTCAAAGAAACTTACAGTGGGAAAGGTGGGGCTTATGATTTGACTGCTCATTACTCACTATTAATGCGGCGCAACGACCGGGTTGAGTCTCCCATGCGGTTGTGCACTACCCCCTCGGTTCTTAAATATACTCCAGAGTATTTGTCTTTCTAGAGATTTCAACGAGTGACTACTCAAATATTTGTCTTTTTAGAGATTTCAAATGGACGGGCACATACAGATGTATATAGACATATTTTAGAGTGTAAATTCACTCATTTTGCTCCGTATGTAGTCACTTGTTGAAATCTCTAGAAAGACGAATAGAATATTTAGGAACGGAGGGAGTACACATACAAAGCAAAATGAGTGAATCTACACTCTAAAATATGCCCCTTTGAAATTCGTAAAAAGATAAATATTTAGGAATGAAGGAGTACAAATTTGTGCATGGCACATGGACCCAGATGATGAAGAGGCTTCTGGCAATGCTATCAAGCTTCCATCATTTGTTTACATAATTGACGTACTATACAAATAATTTTCCAGCGACATGAAATTGTACAATGGTTTGAGCTTTCAGCTTTTGTTTCGCGTGTCTTGCCATCGATGCTCTTTTGGAAACAATAAAAAACTAACTTCCTTGCTAATGCATGTCAATTATTAGCAGATCAGAGCTAATAATTACATCAAAACTGAAGACAGAGTGTGAGAAGGTGTTAAATTAAAATTGATCCATGCTTTCATTCGCAGCAACGCCCCCCAGCTCTGTCTAAATCAACAAGGCATGTTGGGAAAAAAGTAGCTGTCTGGAGCATGCAACATTCCGATCATTTTGTGCAGTTCCACTAAAATAGAGCTGAGCGTCCCTGTTCCAAAGATATTAAGTGTGATTACGATAATAGAGGACTGCTGATGAAACAATAAACACACAAATAGAAGCCGGTCACCTTTGCAGTCTCTCTTAAGACTAACTAGTTGGAGAAGATTAGGCTCGGAGTTGGATGAGGAGGATAGAGAAAAACCAATCTCCGTTTGTGCAGTCGCACTGAAATGTAGAGACGTTGCCCGTGTGACATTTTAGTACAACTGCACAAAACACTCTTAAGAAAAAAGTGATTTGTGCAGTTCACCAAAAGGTCGCAATAGCAACGAGGTGAAATGGATAGCCCTGTTTGCAAAAAAGAGGTAGAAAGGAAACAATTACTGGCCAATAACAGTTGATGACACATGTGACGACAAAAAAGAAGCATATTCCTTATCCTAAGGGAAGATAACAACACGGTTGTGTTTGTCTAAAACGGTGTGAGGATGAGAATGCAATATGGAAAGTACGTTGGACGAGCTACGTTTTGGGCAAAGAACTATGGAAGATCCACATGCAGCGACGTGGCAAGACGGGCAGTGGAGCAAGGCCGGAGGGGATACCTGGAGGTCGTCGGGATGTAACTAGGTGAGCGGCGGTGGGCGGAATCTGCGAGCAGGTGGCGTAGGCCCTACCGCGCCGGAGCTTGGTCAGAGAGAACGACATGTACCGCAGATCGGGACGTGCTGCCTCAGCTCCGTCGAACGGAGAAACGATGCACTTCCTCCCTTTCCCCCGGCGGACGGGATGTGGCCGGATCAGTGACCAACGGTGAGAGAGAGAGAGGCCACCGCACTCCCTTTCCCCCGGTGGACGGGATGCGGCCGGATCAGTGACCAACGGTGAGAGAGAGAGAGGCTACCGCAGCCTTGTGTGAGATACTCTGAAGAGCGACAAACCAGGCAGGCAGGCTCCATTGTATATAGTGAGCGGACTACCTTTTTTCTCCATAAAAATCATTTTATATTCTGTGTACGTGCCATTGAGCGCTATAACTTTATTTCAAAATAACGCGGCAACGCGTCAAGTCAAACTTTGTTTCGTGCACGCGTGGTACACGACCTCCCTAGGTAAACAACCACTACAGGCGTTCAAATTAGCACGTGGGCTGCCATTTCGTAAAGAAATGAGCTCCACCGTGTACCCGCGCGGGTGTGGCTAGGCACGAAGCGTGAGTACGTGCACGATGCACCTATTCTCTTCTTGTATACGTACACCACCTACGTGGGGTTGTGTGAGAGAGATACAAACCTAGAGAGATATAGTGTGTGGGTTCTTGAGAGTTTTTTTTGGGGGGGGGGTCAATCAAAAAATGTAACATATGCAATGTGTGTGAAATAGAGTCCTGGATATAACATATATAGAGAGGGGGCGATCCACGAGAAGAGAGTGGAGGTATCATCGGCTTGAGGTGTCCATAGAATCGAAGAGAGGGATGATGTGTGTGTGTGCGTGCGATTGGTAAAGAGTGCCATCGAATTTGTGTGTGCCCACGTCAAAGATATAGAGTGGCTGGCCTACTGGAACGTGAGAGGGGACATGTGCAGTTTGTCTCTATGGCATGGATACCTACCTGCAGCGCTCGACTATTGGTGTGTGGTGGGGGAAGAGGGAGGCCCAATTAACTATAGAGGTACAATGGCTGGTATATGTGTGGAGTAGGAGAGAGTCCTACCTCATGTATTAAGGAGATCGATCTGCCTCATGTATTAAGGGAGATCGATCGGCATCCATGCATATGTGTAGGAGAGGAATAAGGTTGGGAGAGAGACAGAGCTAGAGTGTTGGAGGGGGTGGGAGTGGAGTTGCTTCTAACAAATGGTGGGATAGGCTTGCTAGACAAACGGGGGGCACGCCCGCAATATCAATAAGAGAGGAGATGGCTGCTTGTTGTCTGTGCACGTGCGTGTGAGAGACGGGTCAGGAGGCATGCACGAATGATGAGGGGGGACGATGTGGCTGTGATAAGTAGACGTAACTACATAGGAAGATCAATCACCCTTTGTAAGAGAAAGGAGAGACATAACTTGTGAGGTACGTCGATCGATGGGGGGGTAGTTAAAGTCGATCTAGGTATATGTTGGGAGATCGATCGGTATACATGCATGTGTGTGTTAGAAGCAAATGAGGCACGAGGAGAAGGATAGAGAGAGAGGGATGCATGTAGGAGGTGGTACGAGAGGCATACTATATCGAGGGGGGAGGAGTGTGCGAGTACGAGAACGATGAAAAGAGTGGTGGGAGTGAGGCATGGACGGTGACAAGAGAAGAGGGGAAGCTTGTGTTTGTGCTAGGCACACCTGGCTAGAGAGGCATATCAATCGATGTGTGCCATAAAGAAGGAGTTGGGGGCCTACACACACCGTGGGTGAACGACCTAAAGTGAAAAGTCAAATTCGCATGATGGAGCTAGAGAATGCTGAGGGAGGGTGAGAGGGATGCGGGCGTGTGCATGCACAAGAGAAAGTTAGCGCTAGCTACAAAGATAAGAGGGTTGTGTGGGTGTAAAAGACGAATAGAGATCATATATACTTCATTATAAAAAGCGAATTCGGATATTTGAAGAATTTATCATAGTGTTTTAAACCGACGCATGTGTGAATATATATAACGGTGATACACATGGTGTGGTTATGAACATGTTATACTACATTTAATATATTTTATCTCTACTCTTATAAAAAACGGAGTTGTTGATGATGGTGTGCCTGCCATCCTGCATTATAGGCCGTCCGATTTATATCTGGCGGATAGCAAGGAAACTATGATGGTTGAAGTTGGCAACAATCATGATTGTAGATTCTTATTGAAATAGATAAACAAATTCAAATTTAGTTCGAATTGCAGCGGTAGTATAGACATTTGGAATGCACTAAAATCTTGGTATGAGTAGGTTACATGCATTATACAACAAGCGAAAAAATTTAATCGGACATAACATGGATTCATACTCCCTCCTTCCATCTATATAGGGCGTAATGAGATTTTTAAGACCGCCTTTGACTATTGGCAAGATTAATAGTACATGGCATGCACAATGTGAAAATTATATCATTGAAAGAACCTTTCACAGACGAATTTAACGGTGTGCTTTGTGTAAGTTGCATGTCATATATTATTGCTCTAATATTTGGTCAAAGTTAGCATCGAAAAACGCATTAGGCCCTATATAGTTGGAAGAAGGGAGTAGCTCTGAATAACATTTGTATAGTGAAACGGGGCAAGACTCTCTCTTTGTGTGGTGTGAATAGTTTTATTTTTTTGTTTTCTTTTTGGTTGAGGGAAGTGCTAATTGATTTGGTACGTACAAGTACAATATTACTACACGTTAGGCTTGTCCCTAAAATTCAACCCGCGTCTTGTTATATCCTGAAAAATCAGATATCATGCTCTCAAAACTGGCGCCTTCAATACCCGCGCCTTGCTATCCCGAAATTACAACGCGCGCGAAAACTCCCTCCAACTACCAAATCCCGACACGCGAAATCCCCCTTCTAACCCTGAGCCGAAAGGGCCGCTAGTTCAAATCGGTGGGGGGTACTTTTGTAACACACCCTACATTTTGGACAAGCACGTCCCTAAGTCATGCTTCACCCCCTCCCATTGCCCCCTTTTCGCCATTCAAAATCCCAGGCCACCATAACCTCTCCGCTCCAGCCGCGAAACCCCACACTCCTCCGTCCGCCACGTCAGCGCTGCCCAGCCGGAGCCTCTTCCCCGACGACGTCGTCCACCGCAATAGCTCGACGTCCCTCGTCCACCTCCTCAGATGAGGATCCGTCGTTCATCTCGTCGTCCTGCCGGTTCAGCCGCCCCGTCCTCCACCTCCAAGGAGTTGCTTCGACGATTGCCTCGTCTATCGCGGCTGCTCCATCCCCACAACACTGCCTTAACCTGCTCCACCAGAACTGCAGCATCCTCACCGACTCCTCGGACGAAGCCGAGGCCTACTCGGCGCCACCAAAGAGGTTGTACACTCATCGCATCGCACCTTCTCCTTAACTCGACCTCTCGGCACCGACGATGCACCATCCCGCACCCCCATGGAGCAGCTACCTTAAAGCTGGCGCCACGGGCGACATCTCCACGGCGGCTCTCCCCTAGTGCGAGGCCCCTTCGGCGGCGGCGGCCATACCAGCCGGATCTGCTGCTACTGCTCCAGCTCTCGCTTGCTCCTCACGCTGCTGCTACTGCTCCGGCTCTGGCTCGATCGCTCACTCGCCCAGCTGCTGCTGCTGCTCTCCCCCTCGCTCGTGTTGCTGCTCTGCTCTAATTAAGCCATACTTCAGTCGACTAAATCGACTTTTGGGTCAGTCGATTTTTAGGGGTTGGGGGGCTCGCCGGAGTTAAGGAAGAACCACCCGCAGCGGGGACGGCGGCTCACCGGAGAGGTACCTCACTATCTATCTTAGGGTTCAGGGTGGGGGCGGGGGGCCTAGAGGGATGGCCGGGGCGGCGGTGGCGAGTTGTTTCGGGACGGCGAGGCGGCGCTGGGGCCGGCGGTTCGGTCGGTGGTGGCTGGCGGCTTAGGGGGGTGCAGGTTGAAGATGAACTGCATGCCCTTCCTAAACTACATGTCAAGTGCCTCTCTGCTATCATTGCGTTCAGTTTCGACAGTAGCATTCAGATTCCACAGTTAATTTCAGTTTCGACAGTTAAGTTCAGAGTCAACAGTTTTTACCTCATCTGTTGTAGTCAGGTGGTTTTTGGTGATGTTAATTTTACATCCATTTTACATCATCTATTGGAGATGCTATTAGAATCCTACTTGAGATTGATGATGTCTGTCTTGTGCTGCTTCAGCCTTGACGTCTTACAGCTCACTGGAGCTGCTCCAACGACAGAATGATCCATCACAACAGAGCAGTGCCCTGGACGCCATCTACAGATTCCTCAGATCTTCCTCCACACCTTCGACAGCCACCTCTGCCTCAACTGCTTCAGCGACCAACCCAATGATGCTGAGGTCGACACAGCTACGGCAAAGAGGTTGTACACTTGTTGCATCACTTATTACTATACATTCACGTCGATCCATTAGAGCTATTTTGGTTCAACGGAAAAACATAGCAATAGGGAATTTTCCAATGGCACTCCACTATTCAATTATTCATGCATTTTGTTGAAAGGAATGAAGCAAAACATCCACCTGGACCTACTTTTCAAAATCCTATGCATGAAAACAAGACCAAGTGCATTAGTGCCAGAATAACATTCTAACTGTACACGCTTTCATATGGTTTCACTTTATTTTGGCCATGTTTCTTTGCATTCATCTGCTCTTCCAATTCCTGTAAACCAAACACCCAAGTTGACAGAAATCCTATGTTTACAAGTGTTCTATTTACCATGTGTATTTTCCTATCCTATTTCGGTGTTTTTCCTATCCTTGCGTTTTAAGAATCATGCAAGCCAAATGAGCCCTTACAGAATTACTTCAGTTACAGGTACGTGTCGAAGGGAACTTTGTGTGGTTTGTCCTGCTCCTGCTGTGATGTCGTCCACCTCACCTGAGTTGCTCCATCGACAGAAGCATCCACCAAACCAGACATCACGACTCCTGACCGTCTTTCGCCGCCTCAGATCTCCTTCCCTGCCGCCGGCACCCACCACAAAGGCATCACCATCATCGACTCAGCAGATGAACCTGAGGAGTACACGGGTCCACAAGAGAGGTCGCACTCTTTTGTTTCTGCTTATGTTATGCATTGCTTAAACTTACCTGCTACTTTATTATCCTGTTCAGCTCTTGGACTCCCAAGTTAGGTCCAAATTAATGTGCAAACTTGAGTTCTAAATTAGTTGTGAGGCACATATCGAGGCAGCAATGAATAGTATGTCTGTCTAATATCTGGTTCACCTAGGGTATGCCTATGTTGTTCATCTTGGGTGGGAAACAAATAGTAAAGCAATCATCATCTATCTTTTTATTAATTTAAAGCAATCATCAGCCTGCTATCATTATTTTTGTATCCATCCACTGGTTGTTACCATCACTCTAAATTTCTGCATGCTCTCCTTACATAATATCACCATATTTTTTTCGTATGCATGTCAGATATTGTACACAGTCAAGCTGAACATGTAGAGAAAAAGAGAAGAGTTTTGCGTGGCAATACAATGTCATGCAGACATCGCTCCATGGTGGGTTCAATGGCAAACCCTCCCCACCCCTCTCCAGATTGTAATCCAGAGGAAGATATCTGTTCTGAGGTGGATTCACACACCGCTGACCACTCCTATTTACCCCCAAGGTGTTTGCTCTACCTTGGCATGATGATGTTAGTCATATCATGCATATGTTGCCTTGAAGTGCCTACTTTTGACATCATATATGTCATCTGCATAGTTTAGACATGTTCTATAATGCCACGTGTTTAGTTTCTATATCATATATGGGAATTATGCAGTCTCATGTCTTTTAGCCAGCCATAATATATGTGAAATGTGCAATGCCATCCTGTTTAACCAGGCATCATATATTTGAATGATATCTTGCCCATCCTTTTCTTCATTACATTTCCATTTGTCAACAATGTTTGTACATTAAACTACTCTTCCTATGAATCAGCCATTTGGGTGGGAGATGGAAAATCTGGAGTGAAAACAAGGCCTTCAGAGCAGACAGTGCTACCTGTCGAAGCAGATCTCTTGTTGGCCCCCGATAGCTCCTCGGAGATGGATTCAGAGACAGATGACCAGTCCTATTCCCCTACTGAGGTGTATGCTCTAACTTGGCACGATTATACTGCTCATATCATGCATATGGTGTCTTGCATTGCATAGTTTAGACATCATATACACAATATTCAACACCATGTTCTTAGTTCAGACATCATATCGAATGCCCTATGTTTAGCATATAAATCACATATGTGAATTAAATGATGCAATCCTGATTACTTAGATAACATGTAGGTGAATTATGTCATGTGAACCTGTTTAGTTATTCATCATATCTTTGAATTATGTTATGCTATGCTATCCAGTTTAGATAGACATCATATATGTGAAATTATGTCATGCTATCCATTTTAGTTAAACAATATACATGTCAACTATTTCATGCCCTCTTTTTTCCACACTATCTATTGCATCTGTCTCTCATACAATGTCTGTACATTCAACTATGTTTCCTGTTTATCAGCCATTTGAATTAGAGCGGGTGATGCCAGTATCTAGCAGACTAAAAACACGGTCTTCAAATAAAATAGTGCTACCTCTTGGTGGAGATAGCACCCCGGTTGTACATGCACAAGAACTAGCCCTACCACACATAACCCAAACTCTCGCAGATTGTACCCCTATTGTGATGGACATAGAACCAGCTTCACCCAATCTAACCCCAACCCCAGCCGATAGTAACCCAGTTCCTGTTGACACAGCACCATCTCCACCACAGAGCTCCCAAACAAGAGCAGTTAGTAAGGCAGCTCCAGTGCCGAAAGGGCTAGTACTATCATGGCAAACCCCAACTCCACCAGTTAGTACGCCTATTCCCGTGGAGGAAGCACAACCAGCTAGTCATAGTTTAGCATCTATCGCATTTGATGTTGTTAAATCGTATGTGTGTATCTTCCCATCTTGGGAATATTATACTGAAGATGAAGGAAAATGCCAGTTGCAGGTGTTTGTCCAGGAGTTATGTGTAAGTAATGTTATTCATGGCAATTACTTTGCTTCGTCCCATACATCCTACCTCCATGATGGTTATAATACAACAAATTTTCCCATTTTTCTCTATAGAGAAGGACCGGTTTGGAAACTCAGGATGAGGTAACCTGTGCTAATACCTCTGCTATCTTCAAGAATTCTTGGTGGCAGTATCGGAATTACCTGAAGAAAACGTACTTCACCGGCAAAGAAATTCATCAAATTCCCTTACGTTCTCCTGAGACACATTTACTGGACGATGACTGGGAATGCCTTGTTCTGTACTGGTCCCGAACCAAGAATATGGTAAGGTCTATGAGCTCATTTTCTATTTTTAAGTATTATATTCTTGCGTCTTACTGTACTCTGTTCATGTAGAACAAATGCCTAAACCTGAAGAACAACTGTTCTAATTTAAGATTCCATTGCTATCATAGTTCAAAAAAGCGCTAGGCGTTAATTGTGCGTTTTGCCACCGCCTTGCACTTTACTAACCAAAGCACATGCTTATGCGCAGTTATGCACAGATTATGCGTAGTTATGCGCAATGCATTTTGCCAACGCCTAGATCCTAGGCACGCTTAAGCGCGCCTTTTTTAACTATGATTGCTTTGCTCTTGTATCATTGTATTTACTCATACAAACTTATTTTTAAATTGAATGATCCAATCGAAACTCCAATGGCACGGCAGGTATGTTCACGCATGTTTCTTTAACAGGTTTTCTCTTATCAATAGCTCTGTTGATTTCAATTTCAATTGTGTATACAGTTGACTTTCATATCATGCACATTACTAGCATCACAACAGAGCCAATAGTGTTGTTGTACATGTAGACCCGTGGTACCCATTTGAAATCTTGTTGTGTCGTGTAGTTTCCCACGTTGTGTATTCTTGCACTGCTGCTTTGTCTTGAACTCATATGATTTGAACCGTGTCTCTATTTTGATTTGGCAAGACAATGCAGTGACCATAGGACATAGATATATGTTTGTTTGATGCTTTTATTATGTACTAGTACTTGGCAATAGAAGACTTGGTAGTTTAATCCTGTCCACCTTACTAATGAACCGGTTCACCAAAATGAGTTTCATATACTAGTACATGCTAAACTTGTTATGTGTCTGCTTGTTTCTTCTTTTAGAATGCTGACAGAATATTGGGGAAGAGTGCCTTATTAAGCAATGGTAAAGGAAGTAATGCAGATAAGGTTCAGGATAGTGACAGATCCTTGTTGGTCTCCAACAAAGCTGATAAAACAACTAAGGAAGACTATCTTGAAGACAGCGAGACGACCCCAAAGTCCTGTCTTGGTTTAGTGTTCGAGTTACTGGCCACTACCGCTTGCACAAGCTATTCAAACTCATTGTCTGAATCAGTTCGGTTTCTTGAGTCTCAACTACAAGCTGAAAGACATCAATCAGCTGTGCTGTGACAAGAAGCAGAAGGGCTGCGGAAGTCCCTGGAGCATTCAGATGCATACTTTCTGGTGCAACAGCAAGCGTTGGAGGATTTTAGCGCCAAACAGGACAATGCTAATCAGCTTGCTAAGCTTATTGCCAGCATGGTGGATACCCAGAATAACATTTCTTGAGCTCTTCTGAAGTTGTTTCAGTTATGCTCTTGTTTTGCTGTCGCGTTTATTTGCACTGGTGGCCAATTTTGACGGCCAGTGCATGTAATATGCTGCTTTGTTCCCTATATTTGCACTGGTGTAGCGAACTTTGATGCCCGGTGGATGTAATATGTGTAATAGCGGTAATAGGCTAGCGTTAATTGCTTGCTTATTTATATCCTTATTGTCTTGTTTACTTGTTTGCTTGTAGTCACTGCAGTTCTTTTTCTGTGTTTTTCTAGTGGCCACAATAGCCTATTTTTGGTAACTAGGCCACAATAATCATGGCAACACACGAACTGTTGTAACCATGGGCCTCCTGCAGGCCGTATGATCCATGGGCCTTCTTCCGGCCATAGGATCCATTGGCCTTCTATACGGGCCGTAGGATCCATTGGCCTTCTATACGGGCCTTAGGGTCCATGGGCCTTCTACGGGCCGTAGGGTCCATGGGCCTTCTACGGGTCGTACGATCCATGGGCCTTCTACGGGCCGTAGATCCATGGGCCTCATATGGGTCGTATATCCATGGGCCTTCTACGGGGCGTATCATCATTTCGCCAATCATGGGTCGTACTATTCGTGGACCATAACGGGCCGTTAATAGACCGTATTTGATAACTCTATGAAAACAGCCCAACGGGTTTTTTTACATGAAAACGGCCCAACATATTAACGGTCCGCAAACGGGCCGACTGTAACAACGGGCTGAATTTGGCCCACAAGCAGAAAATGACAGTAACGGACCGTATGTAACCGAATGCTGTAAATGAGCCCAAGAATCAATGGGCCCTGAGAAGGCCGAAAGATAACTTGGGCTGGAAACGGCCCAATAGAATAATGGGTCGTTAATGGGTATAAAGTGATACACTGTTCATTACAGTCCAGTTTCACCACGGCCCACTAATGGGCCAAGAGTTACAAAGGGCCTCATATGGGCCGAAAGAAGTCATGGGCCACACATGGGCCAGAAGTTAAAACGGGCTGGAATCATATTGGACGGCCCAGATGACGCTACTGGGCCTAATTCGGATAGGGCGTAAAGGGCCCTGGGTTAGCGGGTTGTAAATGGGCTATATGCGAATAGGTCGTTAATAGGCTTTTCGTGGGCCGGCCCGCCACCTTTTGACCAAGTCAAACGGGCTGGCCTTTTCACAGGAATGGGCCTCTGTTGGGCCGTGCCACGTGTCGCCGTATCATAGGCGCCTTCGGTCCAATGAGCGGATGACATCTGTCCCAACGGTGAGCCGACATGTGTTTCCTCCAACCAATGATGATTTTACACGTGGAAAATCCCCATTGGTCGGGGCTGTTCACGGGTTATCGGATCCAAAACCCAACCCGATAGCTTAACGACATTCCGTTACGGTGGATGCCAGGTATCGGTCACCCTTGACGAAAGCACTTCTGTGACGCACGATTTATCATCATGGAAGTGGACACTTCCGTGATGATAATTTTGGTAATGTCATGGAACACTTCTACGACAGCACAGGTATGACTATCTTGATTCTGTCATAAATTTGTCATGGATGTACATGCATGACAAAAAAACGCGACCTACTATGACAAACACGTATCATCACGGAAGTGTATTTTTTTGTAGTGATGATAGAGAGTCTCCTATGTTGCCACTTTCATATACTAGTGGGAATTTTTCATTATAGAACTTGGCTTGTATATTCCAATGATGGGCTTCCTCAAAATGCACTAGGTCTTCGTGAGCAAACAAGTTGGATGCACACTCACTTAGTTTCTTTTGTTGAGCTTTCATATATTTATAGCTCTAGTGCATCCATTGCATGGAAATCCCTATTCACTCACATTGATATCTATTAATGGGCATCTCCATAGCCCGTTGATACGCCTAGTTGATGTGAGACTATCTTCTCCCTTTTTGTCTTCACAACCACCACCCTATTCCAATATAGTGCTATGTCCATGGCTTGAGATCATGTATTGCGTAAGAGTTGAAAAGGCTGAAGCGCGTTAAAAAGTATGAACCAATTTCTTGGCTGAAACCAGGGTTGTGCATGATGGGAGTATTTTGTGTGATGAAAATGAAGCATGGCCTAACTATATGATTTTGTAGGGATGAGCTTTCTTTGGCTATGCTATTTTGATAAGACATGATTACTCGTTAGTATGCTTGAAGTATTATTATTTTTATGTTTTATGAACTTTTATCTTGAATCATTTGGATCTGAACATTCATGCCACAATAAAGAAACTTACATTGAGAATTATGCTAGGTAGCATTCCACATCAAAAATTCTGTTTTTATCATTTACCTACTCGAGGACGAGCAGGAATTAAGCTTGGGGATGCTTGATACGTCTCCAACGCATCTATAATTTTTTATTGTTCCATGCTATTATATTACCCGTTTTGGATGTTTATGGGCTTTACTCTACACTTTTATATCATTTTTGGGACTAACCTACTAACCGGAGGCCCAGCCCAAATTGTTGTTTTCTTGCCTATTTCAGTGTTACGAAGAAAAAGGAATATCAAACGGAGTACAAACAGAATGAAACCTTCGGGAAAGTTATTTTTGGAACGGAAGCAATCCAGGAGACTTGGAGTAGAGGTCAGGGAAGCTTCGAGGTGGCCACGAGGTAGGGAGGCGCACCCTACCCCCCTGGGTGCGCCCCCACCCTCATGGGCCCCTCATGGCTTCCCTGACCGACTTCTTTCGCCTATATATGTCCATATACCCTAAAAACATCGGGGAGCACAATAGATCGGGAGTTCCGCTGCCGCAAGCCTCAGTAGCCACCAAAAACCAATCGAGACCCTGTTCCGGCACCCTGCCGGAGGGGGGATCCCTCATCGGTGGCCATCTTCATCATCCCGGCACTCTCCATGACGAGGATGGAGTAGTTCACCCTCGGGGCTGAGGGTATGTACCAGTAGCTATACGTTTGATCTCTCTCTCTCTCTCTCGTGTTCTTGATTTGGCACAATCTTGATGTATCATGAGCTTTGCTATTATAGTTGGATCTTATGATGTTTCTCCCCCTCTACTCTCTTGTGATGAATTGAGTTTTCCCCTTGAAGTTGTCTTGTCGGATTGAGTCTTTAAGGATTTGAGAACACTTGATGTATGTCTTGTCGTGCTTATGTGTGGTGACAATGGGATATTTACGTGATCTACTTGATGCATGTTTTGGTGATCAACTTGCGGGTTCAATGAACTTATGCATAGGGGTTGGCACACATTTTCGTCTTGACTCTCCGGTAGGAACTTTGGGGCACTCTTTGAAGTTCTTTGTGTTGGTTGAATAGATGAATCTGAGATTGTGTGATGCATATCGTATAATCATGTCCACGGATACTTGAGGTGACAATGGAGTATCTAGGTGACATTAGGGTTTTGGTTGATTTGTGTCTTAAGGTGTTATTCTAGTACGAACTCTATGATAGATCGAACGTAAATAATAGCTTCGTGTTATTTTACTATGGACTCTTGAATAGATTGATCAGAAAGGTTAACTTCGAGGTGGTTTCGTACCCTACCATAATCTCTTCGTTTGTTCTCTGCTATTAGTGACTTTGGAGTGACTCTTTGTTGCATGTTGAGGGATAGTTATATGATCCAATTATGTTATTATTGTTGAGAGAACTTGCACTAGTGAAAGTATGAACCCTAGGCCTTGTTTCCTAGCATTGCAATACCGTTTACGCTTGCTTTTATCATTAGTTACCTTGCTATTTTTATAATTTCAGATTACAAAAACCTACATCTACCATCCATATTGCACTTGTATCACCATCTCTTCGCCGAACTAGTGCACCTATACAATTTACCATTGTATTGGATGTGTTGGGGACACAAGAGACTCTTTGTTATTTGGTTGCAGGGTTGTTTGAGAGAGACCATCTTCATCCTACGCCTCCCACGGATTGATAAACCTTAGGTCATCCACTTGAGGGAAATTTGCTACTGTCCTACAAACCTCTGCACTTGGAGGCCAAACAATGTCTACAAGAAGAAGGTTGTGTAGTAGACATCACGCAGCAAGGTTATCAAGTTTTTCAAAGTTTAGTGGAGCCACCATACCGAGGAGGAAGCCACCTGGGAGCGAGAAGAAGATCTCCGTAGAGACCACCCAAACCTTTTTGCTGACCAACCAGAATCTCGAGGGCGAGATTCATCTTAAGGGGGGTAGGTTTGTAACATCCCAATTTTCAATTTGGATATTATACATAGATCATCATATGCATATCATATTTATTCTTGCATTTTGTTGTGATCCTAGAAATATTAAGCAACTCAAGGACCCAAGGAGAGAGTTGGAGATTTCACAAAATTCATATTTGAATTTATTTCAAATTTGAAAAGAGGAACAATTTGATTTTATTATTTTTCTCTCCAATTATTTCCAATATTAAAAATATATGAGAGAAGATAATATGACTTCTTCATCCTAAAAGAAATATTGGAGAAAGAATTTTAAAATCAAATTATGCTTTTATTGGTATTTTATTTGATTTAGAAAAATATTGCATTTTTTAAAATTGCATCTTAGTCCAGAAAAATGTTCATCTTGTCCTTAATATTAGGTTTGGACGGTGAAAATTGTTTCTGAAATTTTTAGTTTTTTCTTTATATTTATTTAGGATTTTTCCTTCGTAGCGAAATTGTTTTTAAAAATAAGTTTCGGACCGACTAGGCCGAAGCCCAGCCGGCCCGGCAGCCCAACCGCGCCGCCGCGCCGCCGCCGACTCCGAGTGGGAAGAGTCCCGCCGCTGCAAGCCGATGGGGAGTCCAGCTCAGACTCCCGTGCCGCTCCCTCGCCCAAGGCAAGCCTCCCGAGGCCTTTATAAGGCCGAGCCGCCCCGGCGCCTCTCCCTCGTCTCGCCACCAGCGCCGCTGTCAATGCCTTTCGTCGCTGCAGCCCCGCATTGCTGCCTTGCGACACTGCCCCGTAGCCCATGTCGTCGCCCACGCCGCCCGCGCCGCCGTCGACCGGAGCCGAAGCCGCCGCCATTAACCATCGTCTTGATGAACCGGTAAAGACCGGCTGAACCTCGGTTTTTTTTCTGTTTATTTCGGTTCGGTTAGTTAGATCGGTTTATTAGGGTTTTCTTATTTAACGAACATCTGTTCCTTCGTTTTAACGAACAATATTCATTAGTTTTGTTTAGCGAACGTTCGTCGTAGGTTTTTCTTTTTAGTTTATTTTTCGGCCAGGGACCTATCTATGAATAGTTTTATAGCGATTTAGCCCCTGGTCTTTAAACTAGCATAACTTTTTACTCGTTTATTCAAATTAGATGAAACCAGCGCCTAAATCTTCGTATCGTTCTGTTCTTTACAGTTAACCAACTTGAACATGATTTTGGTACTATAAAATTTGAGTTTAGTATAGATTAGTAAACGATCTTGTTTCGTTCTTATTTTGAGTTTCATTTCTCCGTTTGAGTTGAATATTTTTGCAAATCATAGCTAATCACATGTACCTTCTATTAAGATCTAATTCACATGATAATATTGTTGTTAGGATTTGACTTTTGTTAGTTTAAGCTGTTTCTTTGTTTCGTGTTTGATTTGGATATTTTCTCGGTTTTTCCATTATTTCATTTGAGTGATTGCTTACGTATGCTACTGTTTGTCTATGCTAGATTACCCGGAGTGCGAAGCTTGTTACTACAAATCTCTAGAGTTTGCAGATCGCCAGCAAGGCAATTTACACTTTGATCATACTCTTTTAGACCAAGTTTTTACTATGCATTAGTACTGCCCCTCAAATATTTGCATGAGTAGGATTGGGAACATGTGGGTTGGTTGTAGTGCTGAGGTAGAAACCTAATACCTTTTTATCACCCCGGGAATATACATTATGCTTATTATTGCTTTGCCATGCTCGTAGATGGGGATTGGATCGTGATTCACACATGGAAGTTTGAGAGTTAATTAATCATGGATAATATTAAGGTGGCTACTTTAATATACATCTGGGTGGATTGGTTGAGGCACCTGGTGAAAGGATCGATATGGTTGACTAAAGGGGGGGTGAATAGGCAACTAACAATTTTTAGACTTTTCTTTAACAATTTAAACCTTGCAACGAAATAGGTTGTCTAGATGTGCAACTACGTGGACAACCTATATGATGCAAAGACAACAAGCACACTAGCAAGCAATAGATACAATACAAGTAAGCTTGCAAAAGTAAAGGCACAAGATAACCAAGAGTGGAGCCGGTGGAGACGAGGATGTGTTACCGAAGTTCCTTCCTTTTAAGGGGAAGTACGTCTCCGTTAGAGCGGTGTGGAGGCACAATGCTCCCCAAGAAGCCACTAGGGCCACCGTAATCTCCTCACGCCCTCACACAATGCGAGATGCCGTGATTCCACTATTGGTGCCCTTGAAGGCGGCGACCGAACCTTTACAAACAAGATTGGGGCTATCTCCACAACACTTGGAGGCTCCCAACAACACCATGAAGCTTCACCACAATGGAGTATGGCTTCGAGGTGACCTCAACCGTCTAGGGTTCTCAACACCCAAGAGTAACAAGATCCGCTAGGGATAAGTGGGGGGAATCAAATTTCTCTTGGTGGAACTGTAGATCTGGGCCTTCTCAACCAATCCCGAGCAAATCAACAAGTTTGATTGGCTAGGGAGAGAGATCGGGCGAAAATGGAGCTTGGAGCAACAATGGAGCTTTGGGGGAAAGAGGTCGGTCAACTTTGGGGAAGAAGACCCTTTTATATAGTGGGGGAACCAATCCAACCATTATTCCACTGAGCAGCCCCGCACAGAGCGGTTCTACCGCTTGGGCAGAGCGGTACTACCGCTTAGGGCGGTACTACCGCTCATACACAACGGTACTGCCGCGCTGACAGGGTCCTGACCCCAGGGCGGTACTACCATGGGGGTAGGCGCGGTACTACCGCTTGGAGCGGTACTACCTCCACTACTACCGCCCTTAGTACCGCAAAACCCGACACGAAAAACTTCGTTCTCGAATCGAGGCGGCAGTAGCCCAGAAGCACTGCGGTACTACGGCCGAAGACCACAAGCGGTACTACCGCTCGGAGAGCGGTACTACCACTTGGGAGCAGGACAAGGCATACTCAGGGGAAAAAGGGCAGCTCCAATGAAGCGGAAGGAAAACGACGGGTGTGATATGGATGTGTACGTGTTGATTCCACCCTAGCCTTACCAAAGCAGATCCCCTCTTGATAGTACGGTGACTCCTATGAAACTAGTCCACCAACAACGAAATGAAGGAGCTACACCATCTTGAATAAAACATCGAGGGGAGATAATCGTCTCGTGCCAATGGATGAATCTCTGAAAGAACTTAACGCACACGATTAGTCCGCACAAGCATTGTCATCAATCACCAAAACATCTTGGGGATAAATATGCCCTTACAATCTCCCCCTTTTTGGTGGATTGATGACAACACAGGATTTGCACAAAATGAAGGATATAGGACAAGCGCAAAAACCCCAACGTCCTAAAATGTAGATGAGCTCCCCCTAGATGTGTGCTATCTGGGATAAGTGCGTTCGACTGCATGGCACACATACTAGGATCAATGCTCCCCCTACATTTTAGAGACCAACCACCTAAGCGGGGTAAAAGAGAGTAGCAAAGATAACTTAACAGGATAATCATGCAACTCATAAGCTAACTAAACAGGATAAGCATGCAACTCATAAGCTAGATAGTGACATAGATAAAGATACTAGAAAGATAAGGTAGCATATGTCTCACACCATATGACTCGAACTTAGGTCTCACTGACACAAACCAAACAAAGCAAATGCGAGGAAAACACAAACACAAAAGACAGAAGACACAAAGCACAAATCTCTAAACTCTCTCCCCCTTTGGCATCGAGACACCAAAAAGGAGAGGGAGTGTTGCTACGGCTCCAGGTGAGAGCAAACGAGGGACACACACATCAGAACTCAGCGGGATCATCTGCGCCACCATCATTAGTCTGGAAGTGCTCGGCATCAAAATCGGTCCATGGGCAGTGCTGCTGAATCCACTCCTCCTCCTCGGTAAGTTGGTCCTCAGACCCACTGATAACTGTAGCACCCAACTGACGCGTGAGCTCCTTGTGGCGACCTCGGGCCTTCTTCTCAGCCACATGAGTCATGTACTGACCATGAGACTCCATGCAGAACAACTTCTTCATCTTGAGCTTGAGCTTCTTTGCCCAAGAGGGCTCTACCTCAGAAGGCACGTAGTCATCATCATCATCCTCAGCCCCAGTCTCCCCCTCGGTCTCCATGGCAGTAGCAGACGAAGGAACTCCAGTCCTAGGGGCCTGAGTGCCCCAGTTATCCTTCTTCCTCAGACACTTGACATCGTGAGAGACCAACTCTCCAGTCTCCAGTAACACCTGGGGATAGACACGATCCCAGGCCTTCTCGATGAGCAGCATGATGAACGGACCATAAATTGGGCACTTGCGCTCGGAGATAGCAGATAGCAGCTCAGACCACATAACATGAGAGATATCCAATGACTCTCCCGTGTTCTGTCCCTTCTCATGCTGGCAGAAAAGAAGCATGTCCACGAGATAGGAGTGAACCTGGTCCAGATTCCCGATACGAGGGAAAAGAGTCTCTCTCAAGATACCGTGAAGGATATCCAGATAGGCAGGCAGCTCATAGGTTTCCTTCTTCGTCTCAGGGTTGATCCTCAGAGTGCAGTAGGGCCATAGAGCTTGCTTGTGAGTGGCGTTGGCGCGGCGGTGGGGGCGAAAGCCGACAGAAGACTCAAGACCAAGATCTTGCACCCCAATCAACTCCATGAAAGCTTTCCACTTGACTGAAAGCAACTTGCCATTTGTCATCCAAGTCAGTGTCCTGTCCTTATCAGTCCCAAGGTGAACCGTGGCATAGAATTGGGCCACAATATCAGCATCATAATCCTTGTTGAATTGCATGATCCCAAGAATGTTCAGTTGAGTGCAGATCTGAAGAGCTTCACCAAAGTATTCAGGATCTTTCTCCATATGGTCGGTGTCGATGGAGTGCACATTGACATAGAGGTTCTTCTTGGCTTTGAGAACATCAAAGAAGATGGCAAACTGGAACCTGTTCCAGAACGGACGGTTGACCAAAGTGGGATCTTGGTCTTCCTCATATGGGTTGCGGCGGCGCCTTGCCCAGAACTCCTTGGGTGGCATTTCTGGCACGGTTTTGCCAGGCTTTGGCTTGACCCCAGGCTTCTTCTGGAGTTGAGGTGGAGGTGGAGCACTTGAAGAACCTCCGGTAGGCTCGGTGGTGCGGTAGCGCTTGGACGTGGCACGACCGGGGTTGACACGACGAGCCTGATGCTCAGGAACCTCATCACCTGGAACCACACACAAGAACACGCAAACAACCAGAAAGAACGAGCATAAGCCACAAAACACGAGCAAAAAGGATCACTGAGAGGTAGGAATATGGTGGAAACTGGTAGAGGGCGGTAGTACCGCTCCAAGCGGTAGTACCGCTCTGGAGAGAGCGGTAGTACCGCTCGAGGTGGGGAAACAGCAGTTTCCTACTGCCGTGGTTAGATCCGGTACTACCGTCCTACCAAATTCAAAAATACTCCAACCAAACACTAATCCAAACTGTCTAGAAGCATTCTCCATCCTACTCAAGCCTAGATCTGGCCAAAAATCTAGAGATGCAACTGCTATTGCCCCTAAGAAGCTAGATTGGAAATCTAGATAAAAAGAAACAGGGAACGGGGGAAATACCGGCATCCATGGCAAGAGGACAAGGTGGGGATCGACTCCACCGAAGGAAATGGAGAGGAGCGCCCCGGAGAGGGAGATCCGACGGAGCCCTCCCGCGGCGCCGGTTGCTGAAGAGAGAGGAACAGAGCGAGGGGGCGAGCGAATGGGTATGGGGGAGAAGAAACTCCCCCTGCCCCCCGATATAACCCCCTGCCCGCGCCTCACAGCGGTAGTACCGCGCTGGAGGGCGGTAGTACTGCTAGGAGCGGTAGTACCGCTCGCCACCAGCGGTAGTACCGCTTCAGCAACCACACGGCTTCTAGACCTACGGCTAAAGCTCCAAAAAGACAGAAAGCAAGGCCAAGATAAAGAGAAGACCAACAAGGTAACACACACACAAACAACGGACCAGAAACCACTCAAACAAAAACAACCACACGAAACAGAGCGAGCTCTGGCCTCTCTCTCAAGAGAGGGCGGTGGCCGGAGCCACCTATGTTTGAGTCAATTGGTATGGCACCGCGAAGAATTATCCTTGGGCCCATGACCAAAACTCGTCTTTGAAGCACAAGTACCATCAAAAATGGCTAATGTGAAAGAGTTGATCGCTTTATGCATAATGGGGGGAGGGAGAGTTCATTGAGAGAACAACACTCCCCCTAAGTCCATGCCTACATCTAAGCTAGACAACAAGTTGAGTGAGGTGGGGTGTGCAAGGGTTCAAGTCACATTGCTCGAATCAATGATATTTAGCTCATGCCTTAACTCGCGAAATCTTGCTTCATCCAAGGGCTTCGTGAAAATATCTGCAAGGTTATCATGAGTGTTGACATATTTGAGCTCGATCTCCCCTTGCCTAATGTGATCCCCGATGAAATGATACCGAATCTCAATATGCTTCGTCTTGAAGTGTTGCACCGGGTTGAGAGAAATCTTGATGACACTTTCATTGTCACACCAAAGAGGCACTTTGTCACAAATGACACTGTATTCCTTTAAAGTTGCCTCATCCATAAAAGTTGTGCACAACAAATACCGGCCGCCACATATTCCGCTTCGGTGGACGAGAGAGATACACAACTTTGCTTTTTGGAAGACCAACTCACCAAAGAGCACCCAAGAAACTGGCACCCTCCGGAAGTGGACTTCCTATCCACTGTGTCTCCCGCCCAATCGGAATCCTTAAATCCTTCAAGCTTGAAGTTTTCCCCTCTTGGGTACCATAGGCCAAAGTTTGGGGTATGAGCCAAATATCGAAAGATTCGCTTGACCGCCACATAGTGACTTTCCTTTGGTGCAGCTTGAAACCGTGCACAAATCCCCACACTCAACATGATATCCAGTCTAGATGCACAAAGGTAAAGCAAAGAACCAATCATGGAGCGATATACCTTTTGATCCACCACTTTACCATTGGGGTCAATGTCAAGTTGGCACTTGGTGGGCATTGGAGTAGAAGTCGGCTTGACATCACTTAGCTTGAATCTTTTTAGCATGTCTTGAGTGTATTTGGCTTGGTTGATGAATGTTCCTTCTCTTCTTTGTTTGATGTCAAAACCAAGGAAGAACTTCAACTCTCCCATCGAAGACATCTTGAACTTAGAGGTCATGGGAGCGGCAAATTCTTCATTGAAAGCTTTGTTAGGAGAACCAAAGATAATGTCATCAACATATAGTTGGCACACAAACAACTCCCCTTTGACCTTCTTAGTAAAAAGAGTGGGATCGATTAGCCCAACTTCAAATCCACGATCTTGTAACAACTCGGTAAGGTGGTCATACCACGCACGTGGGGCTTGTTTAAGGCCATAGAGTGCCTTATCGAGTTGGTACACATGATCCGGGAAGTAAGGATCCTCGAACCCCGGGGGGTTGCTTGACATAAACCAACTGATTAATGGGACCATTAAGAAAAGCACTTTTCACATCCATTTGTTGCAACTTAAAGTTGTGATGGGAAGCATAAGCAATCAACAAATGAATGGATTCAAGGCGAGCAACGGGAGCAAAGGTTTCACCGTAGTCAGTACCCTCGACTTGGGAGTAGCCTTGTGCTACCAATCTTGCCTTGTTGCGAAAGATGTTTCCATGAGCATCTTGCTTGTTCTTGAAGATCCACTTGGTTCCAATGATGTTATGGTTCCCCGAAGGCCTTGGCACCAATCTCCACACCTTGTTGTACTTGAAGTTGTTGAGTTCTTCATGCATGGCATTGAGCCAATCCGAGTCTTCGAGCGCCTCATAGACCTTATGGGGTTCAACACAAGAGACAAACGCGTGATGTTCACAATAGTTTGCTGATTGTCTATGAGTGCTTACCCCCTTTCTTAGGCTTCCAACCACATTCTCCATGAGATGACCTTTGGTGGTGAGTTTTGAAGCAATCTTCACGGCACGACGCTCTAATTCCTCCTCGAGTGTGGAAGGAGGAGGGTTCACTTGATCATCTTGAGAGTTGTCAAGAGCTTGTTCTTGATCTTGAGCTTGCTCGTGATCTTGAACTTGCTCGAAGGGGAGAACTTGACCTTGGGCATCATGTGGAGGTTCACCACCATCTTGAGATTGATCTTGCCCTTGGTCTTGTTCCTGAGGTTGAGGGCCTACACTTTGTTCTTCGGAAGCGTGTGGGTCTTGCGTAGGTGAAGGCTCCACTGGAGTGGAGCATTGTCCTTCTCCTTCGGCCACAAGGGGTTCCTCAATGGGTAGAATATGACCAATACCCATTCTTCTTATGGCTTGGGGAGGAATTTCATCACCTACATCACAAGTACCACTTTGCTCCACTTGGGAGCCGTTATTTTTGTCAAACTCCACGTTACACGTCTCCTCAATGAGTCCATTGGACTTGTTGAGAACACGGTAAGCATGAGAGTTTGTAGCATAGCCAACAAATATGCCCTCATGAGCTCTAGCCTCAAATTTAGATAAACGAACACCTTTCTTGAGAATGAAACACTTACACCCGAACACCCGGAAGTACTTGAGATTGGGTTTGTTCCCGGTGAGTATCTCATATGGAGTCTTGTTCAAGCCTTTGCGGAGATAGAGCCGATTGGGTGCATGACATGCAGTGTTGATGGCTTCGGCCCAAAAGTTGTATGGAGACTTGAACTCCGCCATCATGGTCCTTGCCGCATCCATCAACGTCCGGTTCTTCCTCTCCGCAACACCATTTTGTTGAGGAGTGTATGGTGCAGAGTATTGGTGCTTGATCCCCTCATCACTAAGAAACTCATCCAAGGTGTAGTTCTTGAATTCGGTGCCGTTGTCACTTCTTATTGTCAAGATCTTTGCATTATGTTGACGTTGAGCTTCATTTGCAAAGTCGATGACGGTTTGTTGAGTCTCACTCTTCCTCTTGAAGAAGTATACCCAAGTGTATCTTGAATAATCATCCACAATCACCAAGCAATACTTTCTACCCCCAAGACTATCAAAGGATGGAGGCCCGAAGAGGTCCATGTGCAGGAGCTCCAAGGGTCTCTTCGAGTAGATGATAGTCGTGGGAGGGTGAGCCGTCTCATGAAGCTTTCCTTCGATACAAGCACTGCAAACACGATCTTTGGCAAAACTAACATTCGTTAGTCCATGAACATGGTCCCCTTGAGAAGATTTTGCAAAGATCTCATATTGACGTGGGCTAAACGGCGATGCCAAAGCCATCCCACATCAACTTTAGCCATTAGGCATGTCGCGGTCTTAGTGGGTTGCTCCAAAAAGTTAATCACATAGAGACCATTCTCGACATGCCCAACAAAGGATACTTTAAGAGTCTTGCTCCACAAGAGGGCCACGGTATCAATATCAAAGAAGGTGGCAAAGCCCATGAGTGTGAGTTGACGAACGAAAAGTAAATTGAACGCAAGGGACTCAACAAGCATGACTTTCTCGATCGTTAGATCATGAGAAATGACAACCTTGCCAAGACCCAATACCTTAGAATGTGAGGCATCACCCCATTCGACATTGGTGGGCATAGATGGGATCTTGTGCACGTCCACCACCAAGTCCTTGCTCCCGGTCATATGATTTGTTGCTCCACTATCGAGCAACCATGATCCCCCACCGGAAGCAAACACCTACAAGATATCAATGCTTGGTTTTAGGTACCCATTGAGTAATGGGTCCTTTGATGTTAGTAACAAGGGTCTTAGGAACCCAAATAGACCATTCAATGTACTCATAAGAAGAACCAGCAAATTTAGCATAAACATGCCCATCACTAGCACGGCACAACACATAAGAGGGGTTAAAGTCGTCGGCTTTGTTGGGAGAGATGGCCTCGTGCTCTTTGGCATCACCACTCTTCACATTGTTATTCTTCTCCTTAGGAGCACCCTCTCCCTCCTTCACAAAGGTTTGCTTGAGCGGGGGAGGTCGATTGGTCTTGTTATTCTTCTCTTGTTCTTCTTCTTGTTCTTGGACTTGGGCGTGAACCCTAACTCCCTCCTTGCCCACAACTTCCTTTTGATTACTCAAAAGGTCATTTAGGTTCTTCTCGCCTTGTATGCATGACACAAGACCTTTCTCGAGTTGTTCCTTCAACTTGGCATTTTCCTCCACGAGATGCACATGCTCACAACATGGGTTAGTAGCATTTGCATTATCAATTAAGACCATGTGAGGAAATGTGGCCTTTTCCTTGGTAAGCTTAACTTGGAGTTGAGCATGATACTCCTTGAGGTTTGCATGAGCACCTTTCAAGACCTTATGGGCCTTGTCAAGTACATCAAACTCCCCCTTGAGTCTAGCATGATCAACCCCAAGTTTAGCCTTCTCGGAAGTTAGAACGTGAGACACAATAAGAGCATGATCAAGATCTTTTTTTAATTTGGCATGGTCATCGTTGTGTGACTCCTCAAGAGCCAAACGATGCCCACGCTCTTTCTCAAGATCATTAGATAGATCTGATATCTCATCGGTGTAATCACGACTATGACCTTCCATCTTAGAGATGGTTTCTTCGCGAGCCTCTATCATGTGATTGGCTTCACCAAGTTGTTCCAAGAGAGCAACGAAGTGCTTCTTGGATTTGCCCTTGAGCTTACTCATGAAGGACTCAAATTCATTAACCTCCTCATTAGACCTCTTACCATTATCAAAGTCATCCGTTGAAGGAGGATTAGGAATAATGGTGGTTTTGATATTGGGGGTTACCTTGTTTGTGGCCTTATCCATGAGGCACTTGGCGGTGATGTTCTCGTTAGGTGAATCAAAGAGAGACACTCGGGGAGTTGTGACAATGGCAACGGATGCCATGGCCATTGTTTCACTATCTTCATCATCATCGTCATCCTCACGGTATTCTTCTTGAACCACCAACCCGCGAGTAGGAGTCTTCTTGGTGAAGTTGTTCTTGTTGGGGAAGGACTTGGCTTTGTCTTTTCGGATGAACTTGCCACCATTGTCTTCCCGCTTCTCGTAAGGACAATCCGCAACAAAATGGCTCACATTGCCACAGTTGAAACAAGTTCTGACTCGTTGCTTGCCCTTGAGGCCACTTGAGTTGTTCTTGTTGAAGTTGGGTCTTGTATTCTTCTTACTCCAAAATTGTCTTGAGGCAAGAGCCATGTGCTCATGATAATCATACTTCGTGTCCTCGGGGTTGCTCTCCTCATCTTCCTCTTCTTCTTCTTCTTCCACACTAGCCTTGGCCTTCAAGGCAAGATTGGGCTTCTTTGCCCTTTGAGAACGGAGCACCGCATTGTCGGTGGTCTTGTCCAAGATGCTCATTGCAACAAACTCATCCAACACTTCACCTGAGGTCATGGAGTGGAAGTCCGGTCTTTGGCGAATGACGGAGGACATGGCCTTGTTGTAGGGCATCATGGCCTTGAGGAACTTGCGCTTGATCCAATTGTCATCTGTGTCCTTGCTCCCATGATCTCGGAGTGTGACCGCGAGTTTGGTCACTCTTCGAAAGAGATCACGAGGTTCTTCATCCTCTTTCATAGCAAACTCATCGGCTTCATCTTGCACCACTTCATAGTTGGAGCGTTGAATGCTAGCACTTCCTCGATAGAGAGACTCAACACATTTCCATGTTTCTTTAGCCATGACATGAGGTCGAAGATGAGGGAGATCTTCGGGAAGGATTGCATCTTGGATGATGAAGAGAGCACTCTCATTGAATTGATTATCCACTTCTTCTCGAGGGGTGAAGTTGCTTGGATCATGAGGATAGAAACCTTCTTCAATGATTCTCCAAAGTTTAGTGTTCACATGTTTTAAATGACGCTTGAAGCGATAAACCCAAGAGTCAAAATCTTCATTTTTCACATATTTAGGAGGAGGACCGGCATGATTCAAATGAGTAGAGGGGATCGGTCCTCTATACACTGGGGGTTCCACATTGGCAAAGATGCCGGTGCCATTTCTACCACTAGTAGACAGACTCTTTTCACTGTTAGCTTCCCCCTTGTCGGAGGTAGCATCCGTCACCTTGTTAGTGGGATCACCTACTTTCATCGGCGAGGTAGATAGTTTAAGTCCGTCTAGGAATTCAGAAAACATGCTTTTAACCTCAGCCGTCATGGAGGTTTTCAATGTGTCTAAAGCCACATTGAATTCCTCACGTGAGACCAAGGTTCCCCCTTCGGCCGAAGACGAGATGGGATTCACACCGGAGTGCTCCTCCGCACCGTCGTGGGTATCAACCATACTCTTCAGACGACAAAGTCCTTAATAAAGAGACGAGGCTCTGATACCAATTGAAAGGATCGATATGGTTGACTAGAGGGGGGTGAATAGGCAACTAACAATTTTTAGACTTTTCTTTAACAATTTAAACCTTGCAACGAAATAGGTTGTCTAGATGTGCAACTACGTGGACAACCTATATGATGCAAAGACAACAAGCACACTAGCAAGCAATAGATACAATACAAGTAAGCTTGCACAAGTAAAGGCACAAGATAACCAAGAGTGGAGCCGGTGGAGACGAGGATGTGTTACCGAAGTTCCTTCCTTTTAAGGGGAAGTACGTCTCCGTTAGAGCAGTGTGGAGGCACAATGCTCCCCAAGAAGCCACTAGGGCCACCGTAATCTCCTCACGCCCTCACACAATGCGAGATGTCGTGATTCCACTATTGGTGCCCTTGAAGGCGGCGACCGAACCTTTACAAACAAGATTGGGGCTATCTCCACAACACTTGGAGGCTCCCAACAACACCACGAAGCTTCACCACAATGGAGTATGGCTTCGAGGTGACCTCGACCGTCTAGGGTGCTCAACACCCAAGAGTAACAAGATCCGCTAGGGATAAGTGGGGGAATCAAATTTCTCTTGGTGGAAGTGTAGATCTGGGCCTTCTCAACCAATCCCGAGCAAATCAACAAGTTTGATTGGCTAGGGAGAGAGATCGGGCAAAAATGGAGCTTGGAGCAACAATGGAGCTTTGGGGGAAAGAGGTTGGTCAACTTTGGGAAAGAAGACCCCTTTATATAGTGGGGGAACCAATCCAACCGTTATTCCACTGAGCAGCCCCGCACAGAGTGGTACTACCGCTTGGGCAGAGCGGTACTACCGCTTAGGGCGGTACTACCGCTCATACCCAGCGGTACTGCCGCGCTGACAGGGTCCTGACCCCAGGGCGGTACTACCGTGGGGGTAGGCGCGGTACTACCGCTTGGAGCGGTGCTACCGCCACTACTATCGCCCTTAGTACCGCAAAACCCGACACGAAAAACTTCGTTCTCGAATCGAGGCGGCAGTAGCCCGGAAGCACTGCGGTACTACGGGCGAAGACCACAAGCGGTACTACCGATCTGGGAGCGGTACTACCGCTGGGGTGCTTCGGCGGTACTACCTCTGTGGACCGCGGTACTACCGCTGGGGCAGGACAAGGCATACTCAGGGGAAAAAGGGCAGCTCCAATGAAGCGGAAGGAAAACGACGGGTGTGATATGGATGTGTACGTGTTGATTCCACCCTAGCCTTACCAAAGAGGATCCCCTCTTGATAGTACGGTGACTCCTACGAAACTAGTCCACCAACAACAAAATGAAGGAGCTACACCATCTTGAATAAAACACCGAGGGGAGATAATCGTCTCGTGCCAATGGATGAATCTCTGAAAGAACTTAACGCACACGATTAGTCTGCACAAGCATTGTCATCAATCACCAAAACATCTTGGGGATAAATATGCCCTTACACCTGGGGAACCTAGTGTTGCCTATTTTGGGAAATCCTGGAGTACCCATGTGATTTTTCCTACAATTCGCCACCCAGGCTCAAAGGGATCATAAGATTATTCATGCTAGAAACTTCCGTGTGCAGCCACAAGCCATTATGGGCTTTGGCATAGTTGAGTAAGTTGCATGAGCTCTTGAAGAGGTGGACTAGCAGATGTAGTATCTAGTACTTGAATCTATTGATGTGATCTCATCACGTTACTTTATTTAACTTGTTGGGTTAATGATGATACTTTTAATTGGGATTTGAGTTGGGGTTACCTTCTCAAATAATGGGCAACTTGGGAGTAGTTAAATAAATTTATTCCTTTGTTGTAGGGAAAAACTAGCTTTATGCAAAATCATAAACTTACAGCCTCCACCAGCCAAATATTGCATGTAGATATATTTCTTGCATTTCATTGCTTTACAGTGTAACTCTGCCAGCATATTCAATGTGCTAACCTACATGGCTGCAACGTCTCATGTTGCAGACTACTCAAACGATAAGGTGCGATAGGTCGTTGTTTTGCACTCAGCTATGTCGTTGGAGTTGATGGACTCATTTACCTTCGAAGCTTCCGCAGTGATTTAGTTTAGATGGCCTTCAGCCATGATATTTTTTTGTGTAATCATACTCTTTATGAGGACTCAGTGTAATAAGTGTGTGATTGAAACTCTGTTATAATTCTTCAAATACTGTGCATGTCAGCATTACCGATCTAGGGATGACACTGATGCACAGAGACTTGACAGTTTGAGGTCTGGTCGCTACATTGAAAGGAGATTTTCAAAGAAAGACCTCGGTGAAGTTGCTTACATATTGGGCATCAAGATCTATAGAGATAGATCAAGATGCTTGATAAGATTTTTCAATGAGTACATACCTTGACAAGATTTTGAAAGAGTTCAGAATGGAACAGTCAAAGAAGGAGTTCTTGCCTGTATTGCAAGGTGTAAAGTTGAGTAAGACTCAAAACCCGACAACAATAGAAAATAGAAAGAGAATGAAAGTCATTCCCTATGCCTCAGCTATAGGTTCTATAAAGTATGCTTTGTTGTGTACCAGACCTTTTGTTCACCTTATCATGAGTTTGGCAAGGGGGTACAATAGTGATCTAGGAGTATATCACTGGACAGCGGTCAAAATTATCCTTAGTGAGGACTAGGGAAATGTTTCTCGGTTATGGGGGTGATAAAGAGTTCATCGTAAAGATTCACGTCAATGCAAGCTTTTACACCGATCCAGATGACTCTAAAGTCTCAATCTGCATACATATTGAAAGTGGGAGAAATTAGCTGCAGAGCATTGTAGACATAGAATATTTGCAAAATACATACGGTTCTGAATGTGACAGACCCGTTTACTAAACTTCTCTCATGAACAAAACATGATCACACCTTAGTACTCTTTGGGTGTTAATCACATAGCAATGTGAACTAGATTATTGACTCTAGTAAACCCTTTGGTTGTTGGTCACATGGCGATGTGAACTATGGGTGTTAATTACATACAGATGTGAACTATTGGTGTTAAATCACATGACGAAGTGAACTAGATTATTGACTCTAGTGTGAGTGGGAGACTGAAGGAATTATGCCCTAGAGGCAATAATAAAGTTATTATTTATTTCCTTATATCATGCTAAATGTTTATTATTCATGCTAGAATTGTATTAAGCGGAAACTTAGTACATGTGTAAATACATAGACAAAACATAGTGTCCCTAGTATGCCTCTACTAGACTAGCTCGTTAATCAAAGATGGTTATGTTTCCTAACCATAGACATGTGTTGTCATTTGATGAACGGGATCACATCATTAGGAGAATGATGTGATGGACATGACCCATCCGTTAGCTTAGCATTATGATCGTTACAGTTTCATTGCTACTGCTTTCTTCATGACTTATACATGTTCCTCAAACTATGAGATTTTGCAACTCCTGAATACCGGAGGAACACCTTATGTGCTATCAAACATCACAACGTAAAAGGGTGATTATAAAGATGCTCTACAGGTGACTCCGAAGGTGTTTTGTTGGGTTGGCATAGATCAAGATTAGGATTTGTCACTCCATGTTTCGGAGAGGTATCTCCGGGACCTCTCGGCAATACTCATCACTATAAACCTTGCAAGCAATGTGACTAATGAGTTAGTTGCGGGATGAAGTATTACGGAACGAGTAAGAGACTTGCCGGTAACGAGATTGAACTAGGTATGATGATACTGACGATCGAATCTCGGGCAAGTAACATACCGATGACAAAAGGAACAACGTATGTTGTTATGCGGTTTGACCGATAAAGATCTTCATAGAATATGTAGGAGCCAATATGAGCATCCAGGTTCCGCTATTCGTTATTGATCAGAGATGTGTTTCGGTCATGTCTACATAGTTCTCGAACCCGTAGGGTCCGCACGCTTAACGTTCGATGATGATTTGTATTATGAGTTATGTGTTTTGATGATTGAGGTCTGTTCGGAGTCCCGGATGAGATCACAGACGTGACGAGGAGTCTCGAAATGGTGGAGATGTAAAGATTCAAATATTGGAAGGCTATATTCGGACATCGGAAAGGTTCCGAGTGATTTAGGTATTTTTCGGACTATCGGAGTGTTACGGGAATTCGCCGGGGGAAGTTAATGGGCCTTATCGGGCTTTAGTGGAGAGAGAGAAGAAGGGCCAAGGTGACGCGCGCCTCCTCCCTGCCCAAACCGAATTGGACAAGGGGTGGGGGCGCAACCCCCCTTTCCTTCTCCCTCTCCCTCCTTTTCTTCTTCCCCACTCCAAAAAGGAAAGGGAATCATACTAGGACTTGGGAGTCCTAGTAGGATTCCCTACACTTGGCGCGCCCCTAGGAGGGTCGGCCTCTCTCCCTCCCTCCTTTATACACGTGGGGAGGGGGCACCCCAAAAGGCACACCAAGCCTTCTTTTAGCCGTGTGCGGTGCCCCCCTCCATAGTTACACACCTCGGTCATATCGTCGTAGTGCTTAGGCGAAGCACTGCATCGGTAGCATCATCATCACCGTTGCCATGTCGTCGTGCTGACGGAACTCACTCTCGGTCTCAACTGGATCAAGAGTACGAGGGGCGTCATCGACCTGAATGTGTGCTGAACGCGGAGGTGCCGTACGTTCGGTACTTGGATCGGTTGGATCGCGAAGACGTTCGACTACATCAACCACGTTATTGAAACGCTTCCGCTTTCGGTCTACGAGGGTACGTGGACACACTCTCCCCTCTCGTTGCTATGCATCTCCTAGATAGATCTTGCGTGATCGTAGGAAATTTTTGAAATTACCGCGTTCCCCTATACCGTCGGCCATCCTCGTCGCCACCTTGCTACCGTCGTTCCCGACGGCCGTCACAGTCGGGCAGGCAGCCTCCCTCCTTGACGGCCGGGTCGCAGGCAGTTTAGGAGGCATCCCCGGCGGTTGGGCAAGCGGTTTAGGAGGCGTCCCGACTGCCGAGGGCCATGGCCAGGCGAGGCGATGGTTGGGGACGGCACAGAGGTGTGAGGGGCGGCGTCCTTGAAGGCGCAACGGGTCGACACGATGGTGGCGTGGCGTCGCTGAAGGCCCTAATATGTGGCGGGTCGAGGTGCTAGGGGCGGCATGGCGAAGGTGCGGCGGCTCGATGCAATGCGGCTTGCGGCGGTTCCCTTGTGTCAGTTTCCTTTGTGCGAAAGGGTATGGAAGGAAGGGGATCAGGGAGGAGATGGTTGGTTAGCGCTAAACGTGTTTAGATGCTTACCATTAGGACAACAAGAATAGTTGGATTAACGCGAACGGATGGCCGAGATATATTGGATCTGCCTCTTTGGGTCCTTTTATATTGATGACTCTTTATTGAAAATTCAGTGCGTTATCGTTCTTTGACCTAGACTGCAAATTTAAAGGTTTGATCATTTTTACGAGATGCTCCGACGTGTGTGTTCGCACCTTGGCTCGGCAACCTCCATATCCGACGGCCTACGGGACTTGTGTGTTGGAAAAAAGTTTCGAAGAAACCATTACTACGAATCTCAAAGCAGCTCACCGTCCGGAGCCCAGACGTCGAGGCGAGGCGGACGACCCTGGGGCAGGCGAAAATATTTCTAGTCGTCCCCTTCCCTCAGCCTCAAGCAGATCTGGCCACTCCCATCCG
>NC_041385.1:713494750-713508407 GCF_002162155.2 Triticum dicoccoides
CGCCCGCCACCGCAGCCATGGCCTGGAGGCTTCCGCCCCTGGCCGTCCTCCTACTCCTCGTCGCCGTGGCCGTCGCCCCCCTCTCCTCCGCCGTTCGCCCGGTCTCCGACGCGCACAGATCCGTCGCCGCCGAGCTCTTCGCCGCCTCCCCCGACGAGTAAGTCCCGTAGTTGCTCGCCAGCGTCACCGTCTCCCCTGATCTCCAGCTTTCGCCCCTCGCGGGCGCAATTAAGGACCTAGTCCGGCCTAGATCGATCCGACTCGGGACTGCCCCCTTGAAATCTCGGGCCATGGCCGCGTTCTAAGTGCTGGCTTTGTCTGTTGCGCGCTGTGCAGCTTGGAGACGACGTACGAGGCGGTCAGGACGTTCAAGATACTCGGGGTGCAGAGGGACAAGGGCCTTGATGGCAAGGCCTGCAAGCTCGCCGCCCATACGCTGTCCTCGTCCTCGTCGCCCGCCAAGGATCTGTTCCACGCGGTCCAGATCGCTGGCGTTCTCGGATGCAGCGTCGATGCCGGCGTTTACGATGTGGGTTTTAGCTCTGGAGATCTTGCTGCTTCTGCTGGTATTCGCTTGCTTGATGCTGTTCTGAGATTCGTTCTTCGTGGCAGGACGTCGCGTCGAGGCTTAAGGCTGTGATCAAGGACACCAATTCGCTGCTGGAGTTCTACTATTCTGTCAGAGGGCTGCTCAGCCTGAAGGTCACTCCTTCTAATGCACTTTCTGCTCCATGTTTATATATTTTTATTTTTTTCAGCACTGCTGTTGGTTGATTGTCTGAGTTTTATCTGGTAGCTGATAAAGTTGTGTTGATTTTTTGGCAGGAACAAGGCCACAGTGTTGTTTTATCTGATGCGGATAGCACATTTCACGCAATTAAGGTTAGAGCAGTGCAATATGCTATGCTTCCTTGTGTAGTTCTCGCAATCACAATTTTGCTCTGCTGTTTAAACTAGAGTTGTCTGATATATATCTTTGTTTCTATAGGCACTTAGCCAAAGTGATGGAAGATGGCGCTATGACACCAACAGTGCTGAATCCAGCACATTTGCTGCTGGTAATATTTTTCTGTCTTGCGACCTTTTCTGTTTTTTGCCGCAAATCAAATGTATCAGGCACTGATGTTTGGAAACACTGTTCTGTAACAGGTATAGCACTAGAAGCATTGGCAGGAGTTGTTTCACTGTCTGATGCGGAGGTTGATCCGTCTATGGTGTGTATATGCTCTCTGCTTGTACTCGAATTACTTCATTAACTTGTTGTACATTTATATGTGATTATCTTCCTTGAATGTAAGAGATGAAGAAGTCGGATAACTATATAGTACATGTTGTGTCACAAAGCCTTCTAATGGGGAGAGGGTTGAACTGAATGCCAGTGAAAACCTTATACACAAGCAATTCTTGTTACGTTGTTATCTTCCTATACGCAAGTAATAAAGACGTATGGGTGAATATACACTTAAATACTAGTATATGTTATGAAGTATCGAAAACAGGAAGAACTTGATTTCAATACAAAAGAGAAACTGATATATAACAAGTTGTTTATCCCTCAGCTTATATCATTCTAATTACATCTCACAAAACCTCCATTCATCTAAATTACAAATGCACATGACATGATCTATCATCCTAAAAGAGTTGCAGCCATGTCTCTGTATGTGCCATGCCCTTTGGTTTATAACAATCTCAAATCAACTAGGTGTTACCATATCATTCTCTTGTATGTGTACGATGTTCTGCTTTCCATACAATTTGTTACCGAATGCTTCTTCCAAGTTTCAGTCAAATGTGTTTGTTCTGAATTTGTTATGCGTGTCATTTTTTATTAGTATATCATTTGAAGTTTGCCACTATTGGCGGTCCTGATTTTTAATATTGTGCCATCAGATAGGAGTCGTTAAAAATGACATCGTGAAGCTATTTGGCACAATCAAGAGCTATGGTATGTTCTCTAACCGTCTTCTTTGTGCTCACTGAAGATGAACATTTGATTAAATTGCTTTCAAGACAAGCTCTGGTAGACCAGGCATTTTTCCTATTTTATCAACTTAAACTCGACCAGAGTTCTCCAGGAGTCAAGGTGCCTGGTTAACACCTCATAGGAACTTAGTTACCAAATTGCTAAATCTATGGCATACTGAGTCGCATGTTTGGATAGTTAGCAGTACTATTTAGTTGGTGTGCTTTGATACTTCTCCATTACGATATGAACAAACCACTTGCAAGTGAAAATGTTCCTCTTACTGTTGATTGCTTCTTATGATATGCGTTTTCTCAGATGATGGAACCTTCTATTTTGATGAGAAGTATGTTGATGGTTCTGAATACAAGGGCCCTATAACAACTTCTGCTTCAGTAGTACGCGGTGTCACCTCCTTCGCTAATGTTGTTTCTGGGAAATTGAACGTAGGTTATTTCATTTCATTTTCGTGTTTTTTCATTAAATTTATGTTAAGCACCTCTCATAACCAACACCACTCAACCAACAGATCCCTGGTGAGAAAATACTGGGCTTGGCAAAGTTCTTTCTTGGTATTGGGCTCCCAGGTAGTGCAAAGGATTGCTTTAATCAGATTGAGTCCTTGTCGCTCCTGGAAAACAATAGGTAAGTTTTCCTCTCTTTTCTAGCATTCTCGATAAACTTGCGCCCCACATTATTATTAGTCTCTTGCCCTGTGATGCTTATTTCGTTTCTACAATATGCAGGATCTTTGTTCCTTTGATCCTTTCACTTCCTTCCAAAGTACTGTCACTGACCTCCAAAGACCAGCTTAAGGTGATCATCACATTCTAGTCTCTTTGATTTTGTCTGAAATATAATGATAATATTCCTTGTTTGTCCATTATATTATTCTGCATTGTAGTGTAAAATAGTATTAGGCATATCGATATTGCACTAATGATTGTTACTGTGAGCAATTCTATCTCTTGCAAGCACTTTCTGTATTCATTAAATGTTGTAGACTTGAATTTATCTTGTTTTGATACAAGCATGCTATAATGTCTAACCTTTATGCATCCTATGTGGTACTTTTGTAGTTGCAATTTAATAACAATGGTGTCTGCTAAAAAGATGTACTCCCTCCGTCCGGAAATACTTGTCGGAGGAATGGATGTATCTAGACGTATTTTAATTCTAGATACATCCATTTTTATGCATTTCTTCGACAAGTATTTCCAGACGGAGGGAGTATATGGTGTGTGTGTGAAAATTGTACCACATTTAGCTGCAATCTTGCTCTGTATTGCTTTTGAGTTTTGATGCATGTTATGTTTAGCTCAGTGTAATTAACTCCAACTCGTGTTCCCTTGATATATATTATTTTCAGGTTGAAGTAACTACAGTGTTTGGTTCTGCGGCACCTCCGCTCAGAGTGAATCTTGTGCAAGTCTTGGGCTCTGATTCCAAGGTCATCACCACTGACAGCAAGGTACAGAGTTAAGATTGGTGTATACCTCTTGGAACTTATTTTTTCATTATAATAGTTCACCATCGTTTTGTCCATGTTTTAGCTACAATTCCCTAACATCCATTTCCTTCTGGTATCAGGAACTTCAGTTTGACCTCGACAACAATGTTCATTACTTGGACATTACTCCATTGAAAATAGATGTTGGGAAGTACTTGCTAGTTTTTGAGGTACCTGTGAACTTTATTAATTTGCTTGATATATACACATATTGTAATAGACTAATATTACTTTACATTACTGATGTTTTTGCCCTTCGATCTTCAAGATTACTCTTCAGGATTCAGAACATGAAACCGTTTACACTACTGGAGGGAGAAACACTGAGTCTGTCGTCGTTACAGGACTGATCAAAGTTGACAAGGCAGAAATTGGAATTTCTGATAATGATGCTGGGAGCGCGGAGTCTGTCGAAAAGTAAACTCTTCGAACCACTTGATTCCATGCCATTAGAAAAACATGTTTTACAGCAACATTTAATAGGTAAACTAACTCTGACAACAACACCCAAGTAATTGCAACCTCGATATCCTTGATCACTTTAAATTAGTTCATTCTCATCTGGAATAACGAATAACACTTCCTAACCTGTTAGTATGTGAAAATTGGAATGGAAGTTTAGGTTCTAATTTCATAGCAAAACAGCTTATTTTGCATGTCTCATTTCAAATCCGATTCATTACAGGTTAGATCTGCTGAAAGATACAAAAGTTTCTCTCTCTGCCAACCATCTGCAGAAGTTACGTCTATCTTTTCAACTATCTACACCACTTGGACGCACATTTAAACCCCACCAGGTCACAATAACACTCCATTTTCTTTCTCAAATGGCACAGTACTAGTTCTTTTCCTGACTTGATTTAGCGAATTTGTTGCCAGGTTTTCTTGAAGTTAAAGCATGAAAGCAAGGTTGAACACTTATTTGTGGTGCCAGGTTCTGCGAGGCAATTCAAAATTGTTCTAGTTGAGTAACCTACTCAGAGTTTGTTTTGCTCTTGTCATTCTCTCGGCAAATGTTTCCATTAGGTTTTAGGTTGTACATTATATTATCCAGAAAACACGTACTCCGACAGAGGCTTTTGACATAGAAGGTACTAGCTAGGTTATGTAACTTGTTTTCAGGATTTCTTTGATTTCACATGATTCTGAAAAACGCAGGATTCTAGTGGCAGGTCCCTAGAATATCCTTCGATGCTGGACACCTTAGGAATTGACACCAAAGTGTGTTAGACTACATTATAGGGAAAGCATAAGAACTCATGGACCATAGACATTTTTTTCAAGAGGTTACACGTGATGGAAAATTTCATTTGAAATTGAGTACAAAGTGGCCTTTCTATTCCTACAAATCAAACAACCTTTTGTAGGAAGCTTTAAGAAACTCTAGGAAGGAAACTTGTTGGCATTTTTATGACCAAGTGAGGTTTGAACAAGATTATCCAGGTGCCAAAACATTTGAAATGAACCTATTAAATTTTGTCCAACAAGGATGATGGGGATGGTGGATGCATCTTCCTGTTGTGCTTGAATTTTATGATGTTACTGTGGTCAGATGTGGAGATGAAGTACCAGAAGATCACTTGACATATCTTAATTTGCATGTTTGCCTTCAGCTCTTGAGGGTTCCAGAAGAACCATAACATGATTTCTTATATGCTTATTCAATATATTGTAGGATTTTCTTGGATTGGTAGAGAAATTTTACTACCTTTCTGGAACATATGACCTCGAGCTTTCAGTTGGTGATGCTTCAATGGTATGTCGCCACATTTATAACTCTACAGTTATGTTTGGTTTAGCCTTGCTGATTATTCTTTGTCTGCTTCAGGAAAATTCGTTCCTACGAGTCCTTGGCCAACTGGAGTTGGACTTGCCGGAGGCCCCTGAAAAGGCCCCACGTCCTCCGGCACAAGCTGTTGACCCCTTAGCAAAGTTTAGGCCACAGAAGGAGATAGAACACATATTCCGTGTGCCAGAGAAGAGGCCACCGCAGGAAGTGTCGCTTGCATTTACTGGCCTCATACTCCTGCCTTTCATTGGGTTCTTGATTGGGGTGAGTCAACAATTCCTACTCTTGCTTTATTTCTTCAATTGCTATCACACTTCTGTACTGCTTTCTCTAAATAAAAAAAGTTGCTGAGAGTATGCTACTCTAAATAAAAAATGTTGTTGAGAATATGCTTATTCAACATATTGATGCTGATAATGTGCTTCTGGCATTTACTTGTAGCTTATGCGTCTGGGAGTCAACTTGAAGAACTTCCCTTCCCTGCCAGGACCTGCTGCATTCGCATCACTCTTCCATGTCGGAATCGCAGCAGTACTGTTGCTCTATGTTCTCTTCTGGGTTAAGGTTAGCATCTTCCTTGTGGTGAAACAGAATTGCACCAATAAAGGTTTACTCACTATCATTCTTCTGTTGGAACAGCTGGATCTTTTCACAACTCTGAAGTACCTCAGCTTCCTCGGTGTGTTCCTTGTGTTCGTCGGCCATAGGACCCTATCTCATCTTTCCAACACGGCGGCAAAACAGAAGACTGCTTGATGGGAAGATGGGAAGAATGTGTGATCATCAATTTTCGGGCGGCCGCAGTTGCTTGGGTTCTGCAAATGCTTTTGCTTGAGATCCTGACCGAGTTCTTGCGCAACTTGAGTTTTGAGGGACAACTGGGTGTCATTTTGTAGTGGGTGCCAAGAATCCTGGTACTAGAGAAGTGGTAGGACCTCTCCTTCATGTTTTGTGCACCGATGTTTACTGAAGTGGTAGGACCTCACCTTCATGTATGACGCACTGATTTTTACCAAATAGGCTGGATTTTTAAACATAGAACTAATAATATCATATTCTTACTCGAAAGGTTAACTCGTGTTATGCCTTTTGATTTACAAACTCACAAAACAAAATTCATTCCATTTGAACTCCCCAACGACTTGTAACCATTACATTCCATCTAATTAGCTCAAGCAAACACTGGGGCAGAACCAATCCTGACATTTCATTCTACTTTGTTCCCAAGCCATACACACCCAAGCAACTGCCGGCTTCATTTTAGTACAAACCGAAGAGCGGTTTAAATCCATTTTCAGGACCAACATGGCCACCCTACACATGCAAGCTAACAATTGTATCATCAATTTTCGGGCAGTCACATTTGCCTGGGTTTTGCAAACGCTTTTTGCTTGAGACCCGACCGAGTTTTTCTTGCGCAACTTGAGTTTTGAAGGACATAAGGGTATCATATTGTCGTGGGTGCCAAGAATCCTGGTACTAGAGAAGACATGCATTGCTGTTTACTAAATAGGCTGGAATTTTTAAACATATAATAGAATTAATAAGACCAGATCTTACTGGAAAGGTTAACTTGTGTTATGCCTTTTGACTTGCAAACTCACGAAACCAAATTCATTCCATTTCAACTCCCCAACCAAACACTGAATTGCAACCATTACATGCCACCTAATTATTCAAACAAACATAGGGAACAAAACCAATCCTTACATTCCATTCCACTTCGTTCCCAAATCAAACACGCCATAAGATAGTTCAAGTGCATTGGCTGCATTTTAGCACGAACCTAAGAGCACTTTAAATGCATTTTCAGGGACAAACCCAACAGCGCTTTGAATGCATTTTCAGGACCAACACGGCTGCCCTACACTTGCGAGCTAACAACTGTAACAAAGCAGAGGAATCCTATCTTTAATATCACATAGATCTTAGTACTTTGAATATACAAGTTTCTATCAAAATTCAAGTAAATGTTCACAACAGTTAATTACAAGATTCCGATGGTCTGAGGTCCAGAATGCCTATATATATTTATATATAGTTACAGGTTGCATCTGACATTGTGTAACTAAATGAATCATGTATGAACTACTCAATTTCCTTAAACCACCATATACATCCGTCCGGATACTGCCTATCTTCTTATCCTTTTTGCGGCAGAAACTGTTTTAACTTAGCTTGGTTAGTTGGCATCTGTGGATCATTTGCACCCGGTACTTTGAGGAAACCTCAATTATTTGACCAACCAGGCCGTGGTCACTCGTAAAGAATACACCGATGACAGACGCCTCCCTCACCTGCTGCTCCACTTGGAAAAAAATACTGCGTGGACTAAACCACCTTGTGTGATTTCAGGCTACGGGAGAGCATCATTTTGTCGCTGCGCTAATCTTGAATACAATCCATTCTGCTTGACAAGGTCGCTGTGCTTTCCGTCCTGCACAACCATACAGAACAACTTAGACCATGTTTGTACACAACACTGCAAGTATTGAAAGAAGTGTTCTCATGCTAATTTTAGTGTAGACTTCATGTTAATACTTTGCAACAGCAGTTGAGAACATACCTCCACAATACTGCCATTTTCCATCACAATGATTCTGTCAGCCGCTTGAATCGTAGACAACCTAGAACAAATAATGGTGTTAGCTCGACTCTTCGTGTTCAAAATAAACAGGCACCAGAGTAAGCATACCCTACCTGTGAGCTATGATAATCACGGTTCTTCGAGCCTTAGGATCAGTGCTAACTTCTGTGATGACACTCTATAACATGGCAGAGAGAAAATTAACAATCTACTCATAAGTAGTACAGTACATTTTAATTGCACTGAATTTGTTCACTAAGAGTTTACCTTCACATAATGTTCACTCTCAGCATCAAGTGCACTAGTGGCTTCGTCGAGTACTAAGATGGCTGGGTCCCTCAGAAGGGCCCTTGCAATGGCGACGCGTTGCTTTTGGCCTCCACTAAGAAGAGCATCGTCGACAATGGTGTTATAACCATCAGGAAGAGCCATTAAGAAATCGTGAGCATAAGCCTGTTTTGCAGCCCACTCAACTTCTTCCTGGCTAACTTCTCTTGGGCAGCCATACTTAATATTAGAACTAACATCCATCCGGAATAGCTTAGGCTCCTGCATATAACAAGTATATATGCTGTTAAATACAACAAAGATTCATCTGGCACGACGACTTTGCTGGGTTTATTGGATCCGAACCTGTCCCACAAAACCAATTCTTTCCCTGAACCATCTGGTGTCAAGTTCGCTGAGTGGGACACCATCTATTAATATCTGCATCAGTCACAAATATAACTTCAGAGTTCAGACCAATAACTAGTCTGTTTCAAGTTCAACGTGTCATAGCAGCAATACTGGCTCCTGGAAGGGACAGAAGCAATAGCAAGGTCGAAATAGCTTACTTGCCCATTTGTAGGTTCATATAGCTGAAGTAGTAGGTTAACTATAGTACTCTTGCCACTTCCACTAAGACCAACCTTTAAAATTAGAAACCATATATGAACATTTAGATACAGATCAATACTTGCGAAAATTCATATATATGAAAGCATCAGCCTGTATATCTTACAATTGCAACTACTTCATTTGGATTGAGTGTTAGATTCAGTCTTCTCAAAATTGGTGCCTGCGCATTAAGGGCCACATCAGAACCCAAAACCCGCACTTAGTTCATAATAATCACAAAGCACTCAAGCTTTACGATGAACTCTACTATGTGTGTGCTCATAAATCATAACAGAAAAGCATCTAGAAGGAAGGCGTTAACATACTGAAGGTCTTGAAGGATATGAAAATTCTACATCTGCATATTGAATTCGTCCTTCCAGCTTCTGTAACCTGAGGCCTGCAAGAATGAAATGCTTTAGACTACCGAACAGTTGCACATCCTCCCAATTAAAATATCCAAGCACAGAGACTCAAAACTAAGGTGTCAAGTTAAAAACAGTCTTGCCTTTAGAGGTAAGCTGCCTGCTAGGCAAGAGATCCATCAACCGGAAGACTTTTTCACTTGCTCCAACAGACTGCATCAGGGAGGACCAATTGTCTCCAATCCACCAGGTAGACAAAATCAGCCACTCGGCGTACAGTGTGAATTTTGTCAGTTGCTCGGCAGTGAACTTCCCATTCATGATTGCTATTCCTCCAATCAAAACAGCAACAACCTACACAAAGCTTATTTGGAAGAATACTTCATCAGTAGCGCAATGAGAAGCATACACAAAAGCCTTATATTTTTAATATAGATATTAACAAAACTGAACAGCAACATCAAATACCTGAGTAGAATGGTACAGATAATTCAAGCTCAAGCTCCAGCCTCCATAAGCCATCGTCTGTCGAAAGCTCACATCATACAGCTTATCCAGCCACTTCGCATACCTATGAAAGTACAACAGTCTTTATGACGTGCATATGTTATCTTTATGCTATATAAGAGAGACAAATAGGTAGACTGATTGCCTTTTAAACTCTTGCTTTTCCGTCCCATACACTCGCACTGTTCTAACCAAACTTATCGCTTCTTGAGCAACCTGATTTGATTTATAACATAAACATTAGGTGAATCGCTGAAATATTTGAGCAACCTTCTCAAATAGACTTAGAAAATTAAAGGACATAAACTTACATTATTGGCACTTGCAGTGAACTCTTGTGCAAATTTAGAGGCCTTTTTCTGATACCTATAAAACAAAGGTGTCATGATGATTTCTTTCACATGGCCAAAGATGCAAAGCAACAAAATGAGGAAACATGGGAGAGGTATTTTGTCGCATTTACTCAAGATTGCTGCGCACTAGCAACATAATAGGGAAAGGAGCAAGTAGAGAAAAGGGAGAAATAAACTACACAAGAAGTGAAAACAAGTTGTTACCGTCCATGAACTAGCATAATTGTCGACAATGTCCCACAAGTAAGCATAGTGCACAATCCAAGAGGCCATGATAAGATTAGAAGATAAATCAGTGCTCCTATACCCTGAGACAAAGTAACAACATAAAAAATGAGCTTTTCAAGCTACTGGTGAGTATTGTATACTCAGATACTAAACAACCTTTTCACCTGAAGCAAATTGCGTGAAATCAGATTAAGATCATTGCCAATAACTCTAGACACTTGCTGGCAGTCAGAACCAAGCCTACTTGTCAAATCTCCGACAGTTTCTTCATCGAAAAAAGCAATATCCTGGCACAATATACAATGGAATTAAGAAAATTTGCAGCAATTCAAAGTAAAGGTACTATTTGCACTAGTACTTCAGGCAACAATGTTTTCCCCTTCTGTTGTTACCTGAGAAAGGATGGAATCAAACAGCATTTCTCTCATTCGTTTAACCTAAGAAAAATAGTTGAGATAATGATTGTAAGAGCCTGATCAAAACCAAAGGGCAACCTGGAAGGAATAGACTTGTTAAATTACATAAAATCTGACATGGTTTTACCAATATCATGTTGGCAATACCAAAACAGCAGCTTCGCACACCACTGCAAAAGGGGGACACGAGCTAAATAAGCAACCCAAATATAACTCGCAAAAGCATGCTTAAGGCAAACAGTTTTAGTTCTGTGCAGATCGTCTCACAAAACTCCCTGTTTTCATGTTTGCAAACTTGTTTGTGCACGTGCAATTGTCCATAATGTACATTGCAGAAATTAAGTTTTTGTTTCACAGCGACCGTACTGATTCTATCACAGCATTCACAGTGTACAATGTTGAAATCTAAGTTTGCGTTTCACAGTGATCCTACTAATACCACCCTTCATCCAACTGGAAACGTCTCAGCTTTCAAGCTCATCACAGTTCAAAACATTTCCCCAATGCTAGATTGTCCATTACCAGCACATTTCAAGTTCTTTTTAATCCTCATGTAATGTAAAGTGCGGATAAACGCCTAAGTGGTCTATTTCACTCTAATATGCGATCAAAACAGATAGTAGCGTAACTTAGTCTTGTGACCCTGTGCAGTGTGCACGACATGAGCACCGCTTGAAGGAAGAAATAGCTTACCTGAACACTCCGGAAATCATACACAGAACAACCAGAAGCTTGGCATTCCGGTAGAAGACGGCGCCTCCATTCTGCGCGGAGAAGATGGAGGCGGCGAGCAGATGGGGGATAGCGATCTCCGCGAGCTGCAACCACGACCACAACCACACAGCAGTCAGAGCCACACCAACCAACGAAAGCTTATCCGAACCGCGCGGCCGAGGCAATCCGCATTACCGCGGCGCAGACGAGGGAGGCGAAGCCGGCGAAGATGACCCAGCGGTCGGCGGCGACGAGGGCCCACATCCGGCTGAGCGCGGAGGCGGCGGTGGCCCCGCTGGCCTCGGCGCGGCCGGCCCCGCCCGCGTCCTCGTCCTCGAGGCGCCACCAGCTGCCCCCCGGCAGCACGTTCCGCAGGCGCCCGATGAACTCGCCGGCGTCGAGGCGGCGCCTGCCGAGCCCGCCGAACTCGCCGTTGACGGTCGCCGCCGCGCGGATCCTCGCCGCACGCAGCCGCAGCCTGGGCGCCGTCCGCCGCGGGGCCCGCGGGCACGGCCGCCAGGGCGACAGCCCCGCGGGCGCCGCGAGGAGCAGCGCGGCCGGGGCCGGCGGCATTCTCCCTCCTCCTCCTCCCGCTCGCGCGCGCGCACGCGATCCGATTCGGAACGCGATTCAGGCGCGGCGGGGGACGACGGGCGGGCGAGCGAGCGGGGCGCGGGGGCCTCGCCGGAGCTGCGGGGCGGGCGGGTGCGGGTGGGGTTGGGTTGGGCTTCCGTGCGGTGCGCGGCGCAGCGTGTACCACCGCAGCGCCTCTGTTCTTCCCTCCCTCCGCCGGCTATTTTGCGTTTCCTCCTTGGTAAACCATTTTTTTTGTTCGCCTTGTGTGCGTGCGTGCGTTCGCGGCGAAATGATCCATGCGTGGGCCGCCGGTGGTGTGGCCGTGGAATTTCCGACCCGTTTCCAGGTCCTCTGGATCGGAATTTTCTGGTCGAGAATAATCAAGTTTGGATTGGGCTCTCGTCACGCGGCCATGCTGCGAACGGGAGAGAGCGGCAAAGCAGTTGTTGACTTCTTTCTCCACCGGCTGCTGGCGGCCGTGAACCACGTGGAGTTTTGGCTGGCTCTCTCCCCTCTCCGTTTGGCCCGATCCGCACAGGTTCTGAGAAACTCGTGCGCTTTGCAAAATCTCATGTGCCTGCACCTGCACAATAGAACGATTGAAGTGGCGACTCAAGCAACCGGAATTGGAACTATCCCACCTGTGCGAAACGTATGGGCTTCTTTTTATTCTTGGGTGGATGAGCGCAGTGAGGCGCGAGAAGTACGTACGCGATACGGTTTCGTCCGGGTTAGTGCAACTCCACTCGTTCGGCCTTAGTGGCTTCAAATAGCGCCCCCTTGAAACGCGCCGGCGAAAAAAAATCAACATGGGTGCGGCCGCATCAGACGCCTTTTTTCGAAACCTAAACTCGGCCAAAATTCGGTCAAATTAGACGATTTCATTGATACTTGTATGAAAAATTGAAAACATAAATTAGAAACAACTAAAACTACTAAAACAATAAAAGCCGATCCCGTCGCTCGCCTTCTACATGCCGACCAGCCTGTACATCTTGGTGTAGTCGTCGTCGTCGTCGCCGCCGCCCTGCTGCACCCCTGACCAGCGTCGCCGATGCGTGGGGGGTTCGACGGCCTGGGCGCCTCCTCGTCGCTGTCGTCGATGACGCCGCCGCCGCCCTACTCGCGTCCATGGCGCCGAGCGGCGATCTCCTCAAAGGCGCAACACTGTCGTGCCATCACCTCGCAGACGTAATCCTCCCGCGCCCATTTGAGGATGATCTCGTCGACGGCAGCAATGGCCTCGTGCTCCTTCACGGGGAGCAGCCCCGGCTCGGGCGGCCTGACGAGGCGGGAAGAGGGAGGAGGAGAGGGGCGACGACCGTCCTCGTTGATGACGAGGGCGTCACCGTGGGTGCGGCACCTGAGCGGCGTCTCCACGGCTGCGGCACCTGAGCGGCGGCTCCTGTGGCTCTGGCTTGACGGGCCACAACGTTGGTGATCCGGAGGAGAGGGAGCCCGACGACGAGGAGGTCGCCATCTCCATTCGCCACGACCGTCCTCGTTGATGACGAGGGCGTCACCGTGGGTGCGGCACCTGAGCGGCGTCTCCACGGTTGCGGCACCTGAGCGGCGGCTCCTGTGGCTCTGGCTTGACGGGCCACAACGTTGTTGATCCGGAGGAGAGGGAGCCCGACGACGAGGAGGTCGCCATCTCCATTCGCCACGACGTCCAGGAGCTGCCGCGACGAGGGGGGCGCCGGATACTCCAGGCACGGTGTGTTGTCGTCCTCGATGTACTCGAGGACAGTCTTGAGGGTGCGGCCA
>NC_041385.1:713508716-713510833 GCF_002162155.2 Triticum dicoccoides
TGATCCGGAGGAGAGGGAGCCCGACGACGAGGAGGTCGCCATCTCCATTCGCCACGACCGTCCTCGTTGATGACGAGGGCGTCACCGTGGGTGCGGCACCTGAGCGGCGTCTCCACGGTTGCGGCACCTGAGCGGCGTCTCCTGTGGCTCTGGCTTGACGGGCCACAACGTTGTTGATCCGGAGGAGAGGGAGCCCGACGACGAGGAGGTCGCCATCTCCATTCGCCACGACGTCCAGGAGCTGCCGCGACGAGGGGGGCGCCGGATACTCCAGGCACGGTGTGTTGTCGTCCTCGATGTACTCGAGGACAGTCTTGAGGGTGCGGCCAGGGACGCCCCACCATAGGCGCTGCCCGTCGGGGTTGAGGGGGCCGCAGGGCTGCTCGACGCCGTTGGTGGAGGCGAGCTGCTCCTCGTGGCGCCGGTCGAAGTACGCCGCCCACAGCGTACTGTTGGGGCCGTACCTCGGCTGTTTCCACGCCTGCTCCGGCATAGAGGACCGGATGCGCGTGATTTCGGCGCGCGATCAGCTCCGATGGGCGCTGGAGGCACCGGGACGCCGCCGACGTTGAGCCTCCAGTTGCCCGACACCCGCATGTCGGGCGGCGCCGGGTATTCGCCCTCGTAGAGGAGGCGTGCTTCGTCTTCATGCAGGGTGTGGTGGCCGAAGCCATTGGCCGCCGCACCATCGCCTGGGTAGCGCTCGACCATGCTCGTCGCCGGGGGAGAGAGGGGAGGCGCTCTTCGGCAGTAAGAGGTCGAGAGGGGGAGAGGGTTATGTGGCAATGGAGTGTGAGCTCACCGGCGAGAGAGGGGCGGCTTTTATAGCCATGCGTGGGCGGTGAGAGGGAGGTTGCTGTGTGTACGTGTGGTGGGAGTGGGCGGGACACGCGTGAAGGAAATATGCCCTAGAGGCAATAATAAAGTTGTTATTTTATATTTCCTTATATCATGATAAATGTCTATTATTCATGCTAGGATTGTATTAATCGGAAACTTGATACATGTGTGGATACATAGACAAAACACCGTGTCCCTAGTATGCCTCTACTTGACCAGCTCGTTGATCAAAGATGGTTAAGTTTCCTAGCCATGGACATGTGTTGTTATTTGATGAACGGGATCACATAATTCAGAGAATGATGTGATGGACAAGACCCATCCGTTAGCTTAGCATAATGATCATTTAGTTTTATTGCTACCGGAGGAAAACCTCGTGTGCTACCAAACTTCACAAAATAACTGAGTGATTATAAAGATGCTCTACAGGTATCTCCAAAGGTGCTTGTTGGGTTGGCATAGATCAAGATTAGGATTTGTCACTCCGAGTATCGGAGAGGTATCTCTGGGCCCTCTCGGTAATGCACATCATAAGAAGCCTTGCAAGCAATGTGACTAATGAGTTAGTTGCGGGATGATGCATTACAGAATGAGTAAAGAGACTTGCCGGTAACGAGATTGAACTAGGTATGAAGATACCGACGATCAAATCTCAGGCAAGTAACATACCGATGACAAAGGGAATAAGGTATGTTGACATAGCGGTTCGACCAATAAAGATATTCGTAGAATATGTGGGAACCAATATGAGCATCCAGGTTCCGCTATTGGTTATTGGCTGGAGAGATGTCTCGGTCATGTCTAGATAGTTCTCAAACCCGTAGGGTCCACACGCTTAATGTTTGATGACGATATGTATTATATGAGTTACGTGTTTTGGTGACTGAAGGTTGTTAGGAGTCCCGGATGAGATCACAGACATGACGAGGAGTCTCGAAATGGTAGATAGGTAAAGATTGATATATTGAAAGGTAGTATTCAAACACCGTAAGGGTTCTGGAGTGTATCGGGTACATACCGGAGTACCGGAGGGGTTACCGGAACCCCCCGAGGAAAGATATGGGCCATATGGGCCATAGGAGGGAGGAAAACCATCTCACGTAGGTGTGGCGCCCCCCCCAAGGGAGGAGTCCGAATTGGATAGGGGAGGGGGCAGCGCCCCCCTTTCCTTGTCCTTCTATCTCTCCTCCCCCCCTTTCCCCCCTCCTGTAAAAGGAAGGGGGCGAATCCTACTAGGAGCCCAAGTGGGACTCCTCCCACTTGGGGCGCGCCTAGGG
>NC_041385.1:713511064-713540050 GCF_002162155.2 Triticum dicoccoides
ACATCAATTGTTTTCTAGCCGTGTCCGGCGCCCCCCTCCATAGTTTACGCCTTCGGTCATATTCTTGCGGTGCTTAGGCAAAGCCCTGTGCAGATCACATCACCATCACCGTCACCATGCCGTCATGCTGACGGAACTCATCTACTCCTTCGCCCCTCTGCTAGATCAAGAGCTCGAGGGACGTCATCATGCTGAATGTGTGCAGAACTCGGAGGTGCCGTACGTTCGGTACTCGATCGGTTGGAACGAGAAGACGTTCGACTACATCAACCGGGTTAAGCAAACACTTCCGCTTTCAGTCTATGAGGGTACGTGGACACACTCTTCCCCTCTCGTTGCTATGCATCTCCTAGATAGATCTTGTGTGGGCGTAAGATTTTTTTTTGAAATTGCATGCTACATTTCCCAACAGTGGCATCCGAGCCAGGTCTATGCATAGATGATATGCACGAGTACAACACAAAGAGTTGTGGGCGGTGATTGTCATACTGCTTACTACCAATGTCTTAGTTTGATTCGGCGGTATTGTTGGATGAAGCGGCCCGAACCAACCTTACATGACCACGTCATGAGACCGGTTCCACCAACAGACATGCAACTAGTTTTGCATAAAGGTGGCTGGCGTGTGTCTGTTTCTCCAACTTTAGTTGAATCGAATTTGACTGCGGCCGGTCCTTGTGAAGGTTAAAACAACAAACTTGATAAATCACCGTTGTGGTTTTTGTGCCGTAGGTAAGAACAGTTCTTGCTAGAAGCCCGTAGCAGCCACGTAAAACTTGCAACAACAAAGTAGAGGACGTCTAACTTGTTTTTGCAGGGCATGTTGTGATGTGATATGGTCAAGACATGATGTGATATATGTTATTGTATGAGATGATCATGTTTTGTATAAGTTGTCAGCAACTGGCAGGAGCCTTATGGTTGTTGCTTTATTGTATGAAATACAAACGCCATGTAATTGCTTTACTTTATCACTAAGCAGTAGCGATAGTCGTAGAAACAATAGTTGGCGAGACGACCACGACGCTACGATGGAGATCAAGGTGTCAAGCCGGTGACATTGAAGATCATGATGTTGCTTTGGAGATGGAGATCAAAAGCACAAGATGATGATGGCCATATCATGTCACATATTTTGATTGCATGTGATGTTTATCTTTATGCCTCTTATTTTGCTTAGTATGTCGGTAGCATTATAAGATGATCCCTTAACTAAAATTTCAATGTATAAGTGTTCTCCCCGAGTATGCACCGTTGTGAAAGTTCTTCGTGTTGAGACACCACGTGATGATCGGATGAGATAGACTCTACGTTCAAATACAACGAGTGCAAGACAGTTTTGCACATGTGGAATACTCGAGTTAAACTTGACGAGCCTAGCATGTACAGACATGGCCTCAGAACACTGGAGACCGAAAGGTCGAACGTGAATCATATAGTGGATATGATCAACATAGAGATGTTCACCATGTTGGGGAACGTAGTAATTTCAAAATTTTCCTACGCACATGCAAGATCATGGTGATGCATAGCGACAAGAGGGGAGAGTGTTGTCCACGTACCCTCGTAGACCGAAAGCGGAAGCGTTAGCACAACGCGGTTGATGTAGTCGTACGTCCTCACGATCCGACCGATCTAAGTACCGAACGTACGACACCTCCGAGTTCAGCACACGTTCAGCTCGATGACGTCCCACGAACTCCGATCCAGCAGAGCTTTGCGGGAGAGTTTCATCAGCACGACGGCGTGATGACGGTGTCGATGATGCTACCGACGCAGGGCTTTGCCTAAGCACCGCTACGATATTACCGAGGTGGAATATGGTGGAGGGGGCACCGCACACGGCTGGGAGAGATCAATAGATCAACTTGTGTGTCTAGAGGTGCCCCCTGCCCCCGTATATAAAGGAGCAAGGGGGAGGCCGGCCGGCCCTGTAGGGCACGCCAGGAGGAGGAGTCCTCCTCCTAGTAGGAGTAGGACTTCCCTTTCCTACTCCCACTAGGAGGAGGAAAGGAAGGGGGAGAGGGAGAAGGAAGGAGAGGGAGGAAAAGGAGGAAAGGGCCCCGGCCCCCTAGTCCAATTCAGTTTGGGCTAGGGGGGCCGCGCGCCGTGCCTCCTCTCTTCCACCACTTGGCCCATGAGGCCCATTACTTCTTCCCCGTATTCCCGTAACTCCCCGGTACCCCGAAAAATACCCGAATCACTCGGAACCTTTCCAATGTCCGAATATAGTTGTCCAATATATCGATCTTTACGTCTTGACCATTTCAAGACTCCTCGTCATGTCCCCGATCTCATCCGAGACTCCGAACCACCTTCGGTACATCAAATCACATAAACTCATAATACTGATCGTCACCGAACTTTAAGCGTGCGGACCCTACGGGTTCGAGAACTATGTAGACATGACTGAGACACGTCTCCGGTCAATAACCAATAGCGGAACCTAGATGCTCATATTGGCTCCCATATATTCTACAAAGATCTTTATCAGTCAAACCGCATAACAACATACGTTTTTTCCCTTTGTCATCGGTATGTTACTTGCCTGAGATTCGATTGTCGGTATCTCAATACCTAGTTCAATCTCATTACCGGCAAGTCTCTTTACTCGTTATGTAATGCATCATCCCGCAACTAACTCATTAGTCACATTGCTTGCAAGGCTTATAGTGATGTGCATTACCGAGAGGGCCCAGAGGTACCTCTCCGACAATCGGAGTGACAAATCCTAATCTCGAAATACGCCAACTCAACAAGTACCTTTGGAGACACCTGTAGAGCACCTTTATAATCACCCAGTTACGTTGTGACGTTTGGTAGCACACAAAGTGTTCCTCCGGTAAACGGGAGTTGCATAATCTCATAGTCATACGAACATGTATAAGTCATGAAGAAAGCAATAGCAACATACTAAACGATCAAGTGCTAAGCTAACGGAATGGGTCAAGTCAATCACATCATTCTCTAATGATGTGATCCCATTAATCAAATGACAACTCATGTCTATGGCTAGGAAACTTAACCATCTTTGATTCAACGAGCTAGTCAAGTAGAGGCATACTAGTGACACTATGTTTGTCTATGTATTCACACATGTATTATGTTTCCGGTTAATACAATTCTAGCATGAATAATAAACATTTATCATGAAGTAAGGAAATAAATAATAACTTTATTATTGCCTCTAGGGCATATTTCCTTCAGTCTCCCACTTGCACTAGAGTCAATAATCTAGTTCACATCATCATGTGATTTAACACCAATATTCATATCTGTATATGATTAACACCCATAGTTCACATCGTCATGTGACCAACACCCAAAGGGTTTACTAGAGTCAATAATCTAGTTCACATCGCTATGTGATTAACATCCAAAGAGTACTAAGGTATGATCATGTTTTTGCTCGCGAGAGAAGTTTAGTCAACGGGTCTATTAATTCAGAGTCGTATGTATTTTGCAAATATTCTATGTCTATAATGCTCTGCATGAAGCTACTCTAGCTAATTGCTCCCACTTTCAATATGTATCCAGATTGAGACTTAGAGTCATCTGGATTAGTGTAAAAGCTTGCATCGATGTAACTCTTTACGATGAACTCTTTTATCACCTCCATAATCGAGAAACATCTCCTTAGTCCTCACTAAGGATATTCTTGACCGCTGTCCAGTGATCTACTATTAGATCAAAATTGTACTCCCTTGCCAAACTCAGAGCAAGGTATACAATAGGTTTAGTACACAGCATAGCATACTTTATAGAACCTATGACTGAGGCATAGGGAATGACTTTTCATCCCTTTTCTATTATCTGCCATGGTCGGGTTTTGAGTCTTACTCAACTTCACACCTTGCAACACAGGCAAGAACTCCTTCTTTGACTGTTCCATTTTGAATTACTTCAAAATCTTATCAAGGTATGTACTTATTGAAAAAAAAAATGTTTATCAAGCGCCTTGATCTATCTCTATAGATCTTGATGCTCAATGTGTAAGCAACTTCACCGAGGTATTTATTTGAAAAAACTCTTTTCAAATACTCCTTTATGCTTTCCAGAAAATTCTACATTATTTCCCATCAACAATATGTTATTCACATATACTTATCAGAAATTTTGTAGTGCTCCCACTCACTTTCTTGTAAATACAGGCTTCTCCAAAAGTCTGTATAAAACAATATGCTTTGTTCACATCATCAAAATGTATATTCCAACTCCGAGATGCTTGCACCAGTCCATAGATGGATCGCTGGAGCTTTGCACACTTTGTTAGCACCTTCGGATCGACAAAACCTTCTGGTTGCATCATATACAACTCTTCTTCCAGAAATCCATTCAGGAATGCAGTTTTGACATCCATTTGCCAAATTTCATAATCATAAAATGCGGCAATTGCTAACATGATTCGGATAGACTTAAGCATCGATACAAGTGAGAAAATCTCATCGTATTCAGCACCTTGAACTTGTCGAAAAGCTTTTTGCGATAAGTCAAGCTTTGTAGATAGTAACACTACTATCATTGTCCGTCTTCCTCTTGAAGATCCATTTATTCTCAATGGCTTGCCGATCATCGAGCAAGTCCACCAAAGTCCACACTTTGTTCTCATACATGGATCCCATCTCAGATTTCATGGCCTTAAGCCATTTTGCGGAATCTGGGCTCATCATCGCTTCCTCATAGTTCGTAGGTTCACCATGGTCTAGTAACATGACTTCCAGAACAGGATTACCGTACCACTCTGGTGCGGATCTTACTCAGGAAGACCTACGAGGTTCGGTAGCAACTTGATCTGAAGCTTCATGATCATTATCATTAGCTTCCTCACTAATTGGTGTAGGAATCACAGAAACTGATTTCTGTGATGAACTACTTTCCAATAAGGGAGCAGGTACAGTTACCTCATCAAGTTCTACTTTCCTCCCACTCACTTCTTTCGAGAGAAACTCCTTCTCTAGAAAGGATCCATCTTAGCAACGAATATCTTGCCTTCATATCTGTGATAGAAGGTGTACCCAATAGTTTCCTTTGGGTATTCTATGAATACACACTTCTCTGATTTGGATTCGAGCTTATCAGGTTGAAACTTTTTCACATAAGCATCGCAGCCCCAAACTTTAAGAAACGACAACTTTGGTTTCTTGCCAAACCACAGTTCATAAGGCGTCGTCTCAATGGATTTTGATGGTGCCCTATTTAAAGTGAATACAGCTGTCTCTAATGCATAACCCTAAAACGATAGTGGTAAATCGGTAAGATACATCATAGATCGCACCATATCTAGTAAAGTATGATTACGACGTTCGGACACACCATTACGCGGTGGTGTTCCATGTGGCGTGAGCTGTGAAACTATTCCACATTGTTTTATATGAAGGCCAAACTCGTAACTCAAATATTCTCCTCCACGATGAGATCGTAGAAACTTTATTTTCTTGTTACGATGATTCTCCACTTCACTCTGAAGTTCTTTGGACTTTTCAATTGTTTCAGACTTTTGCTGCATTAAGTAGATATACTCATATCTGCTCCCGCTACGAGCATCAACACTCATTGGACCGCATACATCGGTATGTATTATTTCCAACAAGTCAGTAGCTCGTTCCATTGTTCCGGAGAACGGAGTTTTAGTCATCTAGCCCAAAAGGCATGGTTCGCAAGCATCAAATGATTCATAACCAAGTGATTCCAAAAATCCATCTTTATGGAGTTTCTTCATGTGCTTTACACCGATATGACCCAAACGGCAGTGCCACAAATAAGTTGCACTATCATTATTAACTTTGCATCTTTTGGCATCAATATTATGATTATGTGTATCACTACAATCAAGATCCAACAAACTACTTTCATTGGGTGTATGACCATTGAAGGTTTTATTTATGTAAACAGAACAACAATTATTCTTTGACTTTAAATGAATAATCGTATTGCAAAAAACATGATCAAATCATATTCATGCTCAACGCAAACGCCAAATAACATTTATTTAGGTTCAACACTAATCTTGAAAGTATAGAGAGTGTGCGATGATGATCATATCAATCTTGGAACCACTTCCAACACACATCGTCACTTCACCCTGAACTAGTCTCTGTTTATTCTGTAACTCCTGTTTCGAGTTACTATTTTTTAGCAACCGAACAAGTATCAAATACCCAGGGGATACTATAAACACTAGTAAGGTACACATCAATAACCTGTATATCAAATATACCCTTGTTCACTTTGCCATCCTACTTATCCACCAAATATTCAGGGTATTTCCGCTTCCAGTGACCATTTCCTTTGTAGTAGAAGTGTCGGTGTACTAGAATAGGGGTACCCTAGTACCCCGAACTTGTGCACGGGCAGTTGCAGCACCCCGCGGCAAGGCTTGCCGGGCTAACACCAAGATCCTCAGTGGTTCCCTTGGAGCCATTCAAGAACAAAGTATTTAAGCTCAGGAGACAAGGCCCCGGCAAGAGGAGCTTGCCGGGAAAGTCAATCAAGGCACTTCAAGGAACTTACCGCGACGCACCACGCGCTCCGGCAAGGCAACAAGGCTTCGGCAAGAGGAGCTTGCCGGGAAGACCAACCAAGGTACCTCGAAGCTCGGTGAGCGACAAGCTTCCGGACCCGACAAGATAGCAGCAGCGGCAAGGCGCTTGCCGCGGCAGGCGGCCACTCTGTGCCCACGCTCCAGCTCATCCACCAACGTGTCGCTCTAGGGGCCTCTCCAGGCGCGCGTGGCGGGAGGCTGTGCAGCCAGCGGTGCGCAGTGGCATGCGAAGCTGACAAGATCGCCATCGTGGCGAATGGTGGCGCCCCTAACGGTCCCTTTCTGCACTGTTTGGGCGACTCAGACGGGCATTTAATGCCCTTGTCCCCTGCCGTCAGGGTTAGGTAGGGTGCACTGTACAAGTAACTGTACCAACCACCTCACTTTTTACATTTGTACCCTTCTCTGCGTTACCACCTGTCGGTGACCCCTTTAGCGTATAAAAGGAGGCCCATGCGCAACGTAGAGGGGGTTCGGTTCGATTCGATTCATTCGTAACCCAGAAAGACACTACGCTCTCTCTCTCGGGAGCAAGAACACAAGATAATAGAACCAGACAAGCAGCAGTAGGAGTGTTATCTCCCCGGAGAGCTCCGAAGTTGGGTAAACTGCTCGTGTGCTTCGCCTCGATCTGCTCTTCGTGCGATCTCCGCCCCCCGCCGAACCGAAAGGGGCCCGGTCCGCCGGCCCCATAGGTGTTCGTGGATCAGTTTCACCGACATCTTTGGCGCGCCAGGTAGGGGGCGTCGAGATTGTGTGAACCTGATCCGGCGTTCACACGAGCTAGATCTTCGTTCCCTTCATCAACATGCCACCGAAGAAGAAGACTTCGGCGACAGCCGCTCCGTCCACGTCGTTTCCGCCACCGTTGGAGCAAACGGGTGGTGGAATAGACGCCGGCGGAAGAATGGACGTCGACGAGGAAGCTCATGATGCTGCCAGGTCCAAGAACAAGGCTGCACAAACCTCGGCGACTGTACATGTTCCACGCCTCTCTCAGGAGGCGCAAGACCAACAGCGTCATGGCACTTGCAGTGCCATACGCATGATAGGCCAAGACCAAGCTGGTGGATCTCGGGGCGCTCAAGACCAGCATGCACGCCAGCGCGCTGGCACGAGCGGGGCACGGTCGCCTGGACGGGATACTGCTTCTTCTAACATAGTTAGAAGTCCGAGCACGTCCCGCTCCTCGCGCCGTCCGCCACTGCCACCCACCACTCCAGCGGAAGCTTTGGCGCGAGCTCAACTTCTCCTAGATTACCCTCTAACGTCGGACAAGATCGACGAATGGAGGGCCACCATTCAAAGTCTCATCGGCTACGCCAACGGCGACACTCCACGGCGGCCGAGCGCGTCGCCACCACGGCAGGGTTACCGGACGTGAGCCGGTGGCGACGAAACGGGTGGAGGTGCAACTACCATGCAATCACCACCCCGAAAGCCAACATCACCGACTCGCCGGATCCACGTCGACAGCGACTCCACCGCATCTTCGGATCCACGAGCTCGTCGCGATCAGCGCCAAGTTCTTCATGATCGACAACAAGAAGACGCTCGAACTCGCATCGAGCGCCGAAGAGAAGCGCGACGTCAATCCGACAAGCACGCTGGGCCCTCTGTTGACATGCATGCGCCAGGGGAACCAGGCGACCTGACATACACGGTAGGTTGCCCTGCGTTTACTCATGAGCTGCGGCAAGTCCAGTGGCCCAGCACGAAGAACTTCAAGCCAGACGTACCGAAGAAGTACGACGGCAAGACGCATCCGTCGGAGTTCCTCAGCATTTACACCATTGCGGTGCAGGCTACTGGGGGATGGGATGACAAGATCCTTGCCAACTACTTCCCGCTGGTGCTCAAGCCCAACGTCAGATCCTGGCTCATGCACTTGCCGGACAACTCCATATCTTCTTGGGCTGATCTGTGCCATCAGTTTGTCGGCGCCTTCACAGGCGGACACAAGCCTCATGGCCAGGAGAGTGATCTTCATCTGCTCGCCCAGAAGGAAGGAGAGCCCCTGCGCAAGTACATTCAGAGATTCAGCAGTGTGCAGCACAACATCCCAGACGTCCACCCTGCCGCGATGATCAGCATGTTCCATCAGAACGTGCGAAACTGCAAGATGCGGGAGGAAATGGCGATGTGCAAGATCAGGGACATCAGTGAGTTATATGCACTGGCCGACAAGTGTGCATGTGCTGAGGAAGGGAGGAGACTCCCCGGAGAGAATGTAGGAGCAGGAGGATCTGACAGTGAAGATGCTGCCCCGGCAAGGAAAAACCGGCGGCAGAACAACAGAAGGAGGAAAGGCAAAGAGGTGCTAGTTGTTGAGCAGTCCGGCAATGGTGGTGGCGCCAAGGAAGCCAAAGCTGGTGACTCCGGCAAGGAGGTTGCCGCGGAGGTGGCGGTCACCGACAAGCAGGACGGCACCAACAAGCAGTATTGCAAGATCCACCGCACCAAGGGCCATGATCTCCAGAACTGTAAGAAAGTCGAGCAGCTTGTTGAGCAACAGAAAGCTGAATACGAGCGGCGCGACAAGGAGAAGGCCCAGGAAGGTGCTGGGGGATCCGGCAAGAAATGTCCCGGCCGAGGAGGACGCCGCGGCAAGGCCAAGCAGTGACAAGGAGATAGACCCCCTCGCGGCCGCGACAAGGATGAAGATGACGACAACGATGAAGACATGGATGATGAGGAGACTGATGAGCAGGAGTTCCAGAAAGCCACAGAGGTCCTGTGCGTTGACGGTGGTGCTTCTCTGCATACCTCGCACCGCCAGCTCAAACAGTGGGTGCGGGAAGTTAATGCAGCAGAACCGCCCGTCGAGTCATGCAAGCCTCTGAAATGGTCCAGCACGCCTATCATCTTTGATATTGAGGACCACCCTGATCGCATAACTGCGGTCGGGTGCTTGCCGATGTTGGTTTCACCAACAATCCGCAACCTCAAGGTCACTAAGATGCTAGTTGACGGCGGGGCCGGCTTGAACCTGATCTCCTCCGCGGTGCTCCAGAAACTCCAGATCCCTGACAGCGAGCTCGAAGAGACCGGTACATTTCAAGGAATCAACCCGGGAAGAAGCAAGCCGAGGGGAAAGATCACGTTGCCGGTAACATTTGGTAGCGAGCTGAACTTCAGGACTGAGAGGGTCACATTTGATGTTGCTGACTTTCCATTACCTTAGAATGGAATCCTTGTCCGTCCGGCACTCGCCAAGTTTATGGCAGCCTCTCACTATGCGTACAACATACTGAAAATGCCAGGCCCGATAAGTGTCATCTCTGTCCCTGGCGACAAGAAGGATGCTCTTATCTGTGCTGACAAGATCTACCGGGAAGCAGCAGCTGCAGCAGAACACAAGACACTTGCCGCTGAAGCTCCCGGGGAGGAAGAAGAAGACCAAGTCCGGCAAGAGTTCTGATGCCCACTCCGGCAAGCGCACCTTTTCGGAGTGCTGCGCTACCGTCGAGGACGCACCATCGAGCTCCACCGGCAAGTGTAAGAAGGCAATGACAGCTCCACCGGAGACCAAGAAGGTGTCCGCCAAGGAGGACGGCACTGGTGGTACCTTCACCATCAGCGCCACTCTTGACCCCAAATAGGAAAGCGCGCTCGTTGCTTTCCTGCGGGCGAATGTCGACATGTTTGCGTGGCAACCGTCTGATATCCCCGGTGTTCCCAGGAAAGTAATTGAGCACCACCTTGCCGTTTGTCCTCATGCGCGGCCCGTCAAGCAGAAAGTCAGGAAACAGGCAGTGGAGCGCCAAGAATTCATCGCAGAAGAAATCAAGAAGTTGGAAGCAGCAGGCCTTGTCAGAGGAGTGCTCCATCCCACGTGGTTGGCCAATCCTGTTGTCGTGCGCAAGGCTAACGGGAAATGGAGGCTTTGTATTGACTTTACTGATGTTAATAAAGCTTGTCCCAAAGACCCATTTACCTTGCCGCACATTGACCAGATTGTTGACTCCATAGCCGGATGTGATTTGCTTTCATTTCTTGATGCATACTCAGGATACCATCAGATCTTCATGGCAGAAGAGGATGAAGAGAAAACCGCATTTATAACCCCGTGTGGCACGTACTGCTTCGTACGGATGCCTTTCGGTTTGAAGAATGCTGGTTCAACATTCGCAAGGGTAGTCCACCACGCCTTTGAGCCACAGATGCACAGAAATGTGGAAGCCTACATGGATGACATAGTGGTCAAAAGCAAGAACAGGGCGACCCTGATTCAAGATTTAGACGAGACATTTGCAAATCTGCGCAGGATCAACCTCAAGCTTAACCCCGAGAAGTGCGTGTTTGGAGTCCCATCCGGCAAGCTTCTCGGGTTCTTCGTGTCTCAGCGAGGAATTGAAGCCTAAGATCAAGGCCATTGAGCAGATCGAAGCACCAAAGCGCGTCAAGGATGTACGAAGGCTTGCCGGTTGCGTGGCTGCTCTCAGCAGGTTTATCTCTAGATCTGCTGAGCGCGCCCTGCCATTTTTCAAAATTTTGAAAAAGGCAGGTCCAATGAAATGGACTCCGGAGGCGGAGGCTGCGCTGCAGGACTTGAAGAGATACCTGTTCTCCACTCCAATACTTGTCGCACCTAAGCCGCAAGAGAAGTTGCTGCTGTATATAGCGGCAACCAATCAAGTGGTTAGTGCTGCGTTAGTGGCGGAGAGGGAGGCAGATGATGAGCCAGCAACCACGGCAGATGCATCCAGCGACAAGCAGGGGGCTTCTCCGACAAGCTCTGGTCCCGACAAAGATGGATCTGCGCAGGAGCATGATAAGATGCAGAAGAGAATGGTGCAGCGTCCAGCTTACTTTGTCAGTTCCCTTCTACAGGGGGCTAGATCAAGGTACTCAGGTGTGCAGAAGTTGCTTTTCGGCCTCCTCATGGCCTTGAGAAAGCTGCGCCATTACTTCCAAGCACATGAAATCACAGTCGTCACTCGCTTTCCGCTAAAGAGGATACTGCAAAATCCAGAAGCGACAGGCAGGATTGTCGAGTGGGCACTGGAACTGTCAAGCTTTGGCCTCAAGTTTGAGAGCACTTCAATTATCCAAAGCAGGGCATTGGTAGAGTTCATAGCAGAATGGACGCCAACACCAGATGAAGAAATTCCAGAGACGAGCATCCCCGTCAAAGAGGCAAGCAAAGAGTGGCTGATGTACTTTGATGGTGCCTTCTCGCTGCAAGGCGCCGGTGCGGGCGTGCTACTTGTCGCGAGCAAGCAACCAACAATACTGCAGAGTATGAAGGATTGCTTGCCGGTCTTAGAATCGCAGCAGACCTTGGGATCAAGAAGCTCATGGTCAGGGGTGACTCACAGCTTGTCGTCCGCCAAGTGAACAAGAACTACCAGAGTCCATTGATGGAAGCATATGTTGATGAAGTGAGGAAGCTAGAAGAGCACTTTGACGGCCTACAGATGGAGCATATCCCAAGAGCTCAGAATGACATTGCTGATGGCCTATCAAAGTGCGCCGCACTAAAGTTACCTGTGGAACCAGGGATCTTTGTGCTCAAGTTGACTCAACCATCCGTAACACCATCAACTGGACAAAGCAAGAAGAGGAAGTTGGTTTCTGGTGACTACTTTCTGGCAGAGCTCCCCGAAGCCGCCGCCAAGAAAGTCCCCAAGATCAACACCAAGAATGCTGAGGGGCAGTCTGCTCCGGCAAGCCTTATGGTTTGTTCCGTTGAAGAAGACGCTCCCGACAAGTTTTTCTCCGGCAAACTTGCCGGGGAACAACAAGCTCCGGCAGGGCCGCGAGTCCTTGCCGTAGAAGCGGATGTTCCCGCAGCAGCAGATGTGCCTTTAGTCCTTGTTGTCGAGCCACAAGCTCCAGCATGGGCACAGCAGATTGTCCATTTCCTTCAGACAGGAGAACTTCCCGAAGAGCAAGAAGAAGCGGAAAAAGTAGCTCGGTAGTCAAGTATGTACCAGTTTGTCGATAGCATACTGTACAGAAGAAGACTCAACGGTGTGAAATTGAAGTGTATTTGCCGGGAAGATGGGCAAAAGCTGTTGGCAGAGATACATGGAGGCATATGTGGCCACCACATTGGCGCAAGAGCACTTGCCGGCAAAGCTTTCCGGCAAGGTTTCTTTTGGCCGACAGCCCTCCAGGATGCAACTGCACAAGTAACCAAGTGTGAAGCGTGCTAGTTCCACTCCAAACAGATACACCAGCCAGCTCAAGCTCTCCAGACGATCCCTTTATCCTTACCATTTTCGGTCTGGGGGCTCGATATCCTCGGCCCTTTCCCCCGAGCTGTCGGGGGCTTTGAGTACTTGTACGTCGCAATCGACAAGTTCACAAAGTGGCCGGAAGTGCAGCCAGTGAGGAAGGTGACAGCACAGTCAGCCGTCAAGTTCTTCAGGTCAATTGTTTGCCGTTTCGGGATCCCTAACAGGATCATCACCGACAACGGCACGCAATTCACGAGCCGCACCTTCATGCAGCACGTCCAAGACCTTGGCGCCAAGGTCTGCTTCGCTTCTGTTGCTCATCCGAGAAGCAACGGTCAAGCATAGAGGGCAAATGCTGAAGTGCTGCGCGGGCTCAAGACCAGAACTTTCGACAGGTTGCGCAAGTGCGGAAGAAACTGGATCGAGGAGCTGCCGGTGGTTCTTTGGTCGATCAGAACGACGCCAAATCGAGCCACTGACCAGACACCTTTCGCTCTAGTCTATGGAGCAGAGGCAGTTCTCCCCACGGAACTCGTATACGGATCGCCTCGAGTGCTCGCTTATGATGAGCTTGAGCAAGAACAGCTGCGACAAGACGACGCGCTGCTCCTTGAGGAATATCGTCTTCAGGCTGCTGTACGAGCTGCTCGATACCAGCAAGCTTTGCGCTGCTACCATAGCCGCAAAGTTAAAGCCAGAAGCTTCGAGGAAGGCGACCTTGTTCTTCGGCGCGTTCAGTTCGCCAAGAATTCCAACAAGTTGACGCCGAAGTGGGAAGGCCCTTATCGGGTGAAACGAGTCACAAGGCCCGGTGCCGTCCGCCTTGAGACCGAAGATGGCATTCCGGTGAGCAACTCCTGGAACATAGAACATCTTCGTAAGTTTTTCCCGTAGGGCGCGGTTGCCGGAACCCGTTCCGGCAACCACCTTTTGTACAAGTCTTGCCGCTGTTGCATGTAATCCTTTGTACAAAGCCGGGCGCAGATCCCGTGCATAAATAGAATCCCATGTGCTCTGCACAACTTGTCCATTTCATGCATTAGTTTCTTTCTTGCATGCGTTATCTGACACTTTGTGCAGCACCTACATCCGGTAAGCAATAACGAGCCGAAGGGCTCCATATCATTATTTTCTCTTCTTTCTTCTTTTTCAACAAAGGAAAAGAAGGTTCCCTTGCACACAAGTTTGCCGGGAGGGAAGGTGAAGGTTGTGGTATGGACCAGGCGTCGTTCAAGCAAAGTTTTGCCTTGCCGAGAAGCAAACGACAGAAAAGCTAAGTTGCCAAAGTTTGAGCAATCAATTTTTAAATTTTTTTGAGTTATCTTCCTCGAATGACCCTGCTTGGTATGGAAAACCTGTGCGCGGAGGAACCAACTCGTGGCTAGTTGCGCCCTTACTTTGTTTCGAGTCCGCTCAACAACTTAAGTGTGCTGCATCTAGTCGCGACAAGGTTTCTTGTCGGAAGCAGCGCCGCCAGCAGGCTGCTGAAGTTCCGCACTCAGCGCTCGCGGCTCGGGCGCCTGCGCCGACAAGTTCCCTAGAAGCGTAGGGTAAAAACATACAAAGAAAGGAATCTAGTAGAGGAAATAACATAGCAATTGATAACAGAAATAAAGTTATATTACAAGATAACTTGTCGCAGCTCTAACAGACTGTTTTCATAACATGATTAGCAGCGACAAGGGAAAAGAAGAATTGGGCGGCCTAGTCTACGCGTCCGCCCTCGACCCTCTTGATCTCGCTCACCTTGTCCACAATGGGCGCGACAAGGGCCTTGAGTGCGTCCCGATCGGCGTCTGGCGGCAAGGACTTGAGGACGTTGGTGAAGCTGAGGCCTGGATTGCGGAAGGCCACCTTCATCAGCACCTTCTGGAGAACTCCGGCGCAGATTTTGCGCGACTCGTCGGCCAACTGCTTTGGGATCCTCTCCCGGAGCCGCTGGAGCGCCGTCGCCACGCCCTTGAAGAACAGGCTGAGCTTGGCGCTGGGTTGGAGATTCTCGTCGGAGGGATACCCAAAGTCCTCCATCCCCAGCTGCGCCAGCTCCTCGTTGATGACTGCGGCAATATTCACCAGACCCTCGGTCCAGTGCTCCACAGTGTCTCTGAACGAGTTCTGGGTAACTGCGATGCTCTCCAGCAGCGCCTTGTCAGCTTTGACCTTCTCCGACAAGGTCTTCTCCCGCTCCTTGGCGGCCTCCAACGTCTGCATCAGCGTGGCCAGTTTCAGCTCCAGGCCTGCATTGGAATCCTTGGCAGCGCTGAGCTCCTTGCCCCTCTCAGCGAGAAGGCCTTGCAGCTCACCGTGGGCGGCAGCATCCTTCTCACGTTCATGCTTGAGCGCGGCAAGCTCCTCGCCACTCTTCCCAATGTTGGCCTCCAGCTGCGCCACCTTCTCCTCCAGCTCTTTCTTGGCGGCCTCTGCGATCGCGGCAGCGTCCTTTGCTTCCTTGAGCGCTCCGCCAAGTGCTTGCTCGCGCTCGGCAAGCTCCTCCTCGTAGCTGTCGAGGTTGGCCTCCCGCTGCACCAACTCGCCTTCTCGCGTGGACTGCTTCTCGGCAGCCAGCCTTTGTTCCTCCTTAGCTTCGGCCTTCTCGAGAAGGAAGGACATGCGCTTCTCGTCGAGTCGCTCCCGCTCCTGTGCCAGGGACCGGAGAGCTTCTTGATTTTGGCCCCGGAGCTCCTCCGCGCGCTTCTCCATATCCACTCCCGCCTTCGCGACAAGCGCTTCCCGGGAAGCCAGCTTGGCTTGCCGGGCGCGGTAGAGTGACAGCAGCTTCCGCAGCAGCTGCTCCTCCTCAGGCTCGCCACTGCTGCTACCGGGCGCGTCGACCAACGACAGTCCGGCGGAGGCGAGCACCTCCTCATCAAAAGTCTTCCCCTCGACCGGCGCCCTGGAGCTTGACACCCAGGGTAGCTTGATGAAGATACCATCGCCGACCTTCAAGTAGGCGCCGGGCTGGGGCTCCTCGGAGCCCAGCTCCGCAGAAGCAGTAGAGGGATCGGCGGTCGGTGCAGCGCCTGGCGCTCCTGCGGCCTCAGGGTCGTCAGTGCGATCGCCCGACCCCTCGCCGGCTTCTGCGGCGGCAGCCTTGGCGGCCTCCTCGCCGGCGGTCTCATCAGCACCGGCCCCTTCCTCGCCGGCGCCCTCTGTCTCCATCGGCTCAGCAGCAGATGGGTCTGAAGAACGAAGAAGGGAGAAAAATCAATCAAAAATCCAAGAGAAGAAAATCAGAAGAAGAAGAACCCAAGGGAAAGTTTTTGGACAAGGGAATTACCTGTGCCAAGATCTGCAGTTACGGTCTCGGCCACCGTAGGATCAACGGTGCTGCCCCTTGCCGGAGAGTTCTCCCTTGCCGGAGAGCGCTCCCTTACCGGGAACCCCTCCCTTGGCGGCGTAGTCGAAGCAGATGGCACTTCGGGACCAGCTTCCGGGCGCTCCTGATGTGGCTGCTCTGCTCCTACACAAATCAACAAGCAAGATATCAACAAAGAAAAAAGCACTCATGCGCGCCCGATAGCAGAAAGCTAACTATGAATTTACGCTGGGGGCTGCGCTGGGGGCTGCTTTGAGGAGTGATTGCCGGGTCCGTCAAGGTGGTCTCGGACCCACCCCCTGCTGACACGGTGGGGTCATCTTCGATGACAATCACCGCGGCCTTGGCCCTCTTCGCCGCTCTCTGGGCCAGCGTCCTGAAAAGAAAGGAGTCCAGATTGAAGCAAATCAGATACAAGATATAAACAGCAAGATTGAAGAACTACAAGAGCACCAAAGAAACTTACTCTTCTTCCTCCTCGTCGGAGCTGAGCGCGGAAAGATCGAAGTCCGGCTCCCCTCTGGTGCGGCGAGGCGGAGGAGTAGGATCCCTTGCCCGCTTGGCGGGGGCGGTGGCGGTGGCCCGGGAAGATCTCGCTCCAGTTGCCGCTGCCGCGTGAGGCGCTCCCATGGCAACGTTGCTTGCCGCGGTAGAGCGTGTCACACGGCTTGGCGGCTGTTGACCCGGCTGCCACCCCGCTGCGTCCCCAGCCCTGCGAAGGCGCCTCCTTGGCGGGGCCGGGGGCTCCGCCTGCGGCAAGTTTTCTGAAGGCTCGGGTTCTTCCTCGCCGGCCTCGCTCGGCTCGGCTTCAGAACCGGCAGGCTCTTCCTCGCCAACGAACTCCGCGCGCTCGGCAAGGTTTGCCGCCTCTGCCGCCTCCGCCTCCTCCACAGTGAACCCGAACACGCCCGCGGCAGCTGCGGCCGCTACCTCTTCCGCCCTAGTGGCGATGCGCTGCAGCTCCTCGTCGGTGGTGTCACGGGTGAGGCTCTTCTGCTCGTCAGCATGGACCGGCACTTCTTCCAAGTTGTCGAAGAACGCTTGCACGATGTCATCCGCAGGCTCTTGCCAAGTTGGAACGATTTCGTGTGAATCGCACAACGGCATCATGGCGTGGATCCGGTCAAGCGAAGAATTATTGCACAAAGGAACTACGCCCCTCGGCAGCGTGAATGGGTGCTGGGGGTCGCGTTTGAACAACTCCAGGAGCATTGCATCCAGCTCCAAGATGATGAAGTTGTAGTTGAGGCCCGGCCGCAGCCTCATGATGTCCGCCGAGTTCTTGAACTCCCAGGCGGGCCTCCCCCTCTCCTGCAGGGGGGCGATGCGGCGGCGGAGGAAATCTGCGCCTACAACGCCTACAGTGAGCCCGGCAAGCCTGAGGCGAAGGATCCTAGTAATGGCAATCTTCAACCTCTCGTCTTCCGGGGCCACGTTGCTCCAGTCATTGCCGCGCACTATCGGAGCTTGGCGCACGGCGGTGAAGGGCTGCGGATTCTCCTCAACGATCCAGCACCACTCCGCTCTCCACTCATCCCACTTGCTGCGGAGCTCACCCTCCAAGTACGCCTCCTTCTTGCCGACTCTCGAGATCCAGGCGATCCCTCCGGCAAGCGGCTCTCCTCTCTCTACCTGAGGTATGAAGAAGTGGCGGAAAAGGGCAACATTGGGGTGGACTCCGACAAAGTTTTCGCACAAATGTGCGAAAACTGCCATGGTCAGAACGGCATTGGGGGTGAAGTCAAGGAGGCGGAACCCGTATGTGTTCATGATATCGCAGAAGAACTCCGAGAAGGGCGGGCAGAGCCCGCAATAGAAGAATAGCGCAAAGAATGGGTACACGTTTGGAGCCAGCTCCGAAGCAGCGGCCGGGAGTACCCTCGTGCGTGTGACACCCCAAAAATTTGGCCTTGTTTTAGTGAATTAAAATTTTTCCAGGAATTAAAACTTTTGATTTCTGAGCTCCCTTTGTATTTTTAAATCATTTCCTTCCCTGTTATGATGAGTTTTTCCCAGAGAGAAAACTTTTCAAATATGTTATTGGACTTGATTAACCTCTCAAGAAAAACTTTCCTTCTATCAGTGTAATTAATTAAACAATTAAGTTGCTTGATCTTTATTTTTTTTTGAAAATGGTTTTTCAAGGTTATATGGCCATTTTTGAACTGCAACCATTTGATATATTATTCTAAAAATCCAACCAAAGTTTGGAGATATCATGTGATGTCTCTAAATCACTTTTGTGCAATAATATATTTAATACATTGCATATTTTGAGCCCTACATTCAATTTTTCTTCTCTGGTCCAGAGTGCATTTTGCACTACAACCTATTTAATTATTTCTTTGAAACTTCTACCAAAATTAGGGGAGGTCAGTAGGAGCCTATTATTCCACTTTGTGCAAAAACCTATTTATATTCTTTGAAAAATTTGAGTGAATCAACCTCATCTTCATTCTGGACCAACTGGATGGTTTGTACAGCAACCATATTTTTGCTTGCTCTTTAACCCTTGATTCTTTCTCCTACTTGTAGTCCTCCATGTTAAACCCTTAAGTCCAGGAGCATGCACCATTTGGATCATTTTTGGTTCATGAAATAATGCTATTTATTTCCTGTCCAGAATTGAAGTTTTGTAAAACTTGCACTAACAAGTTTCTTCTTTTGGCAAACTAACCTCACCACTCTCTCTTGCATCTAAAGAGACCCCCATCTGGAGTTTTTGGCCACCCCAAGACCTGCCTAAGTGCCCTTAGCATTTTGTCAAACACCTTATGGGCATGATCAGTTTTGACATGAGTTTTGGCATTGCACTGTGAACTTGCACCTTTGATCAAACAAGCATGTCCACTAGACTCCCCGTTTCTCCTAACCTAGATCTGTTAATTGCCAGTCTCAACCAAGCTCTGTAGCATGCTCTAGCATTGCGTCGAGCACGTTCCGTGCACGCCCGGAGTGCGAGCAGAGCGTGCGTTTGGCACGCACGTGCGCCGAGCCGACACGCTGGCCCCCACGGCTTTGGCCCGCTCTGCAGAACCTCGCCACATACTCCCCTTCTCACCACTACGCTCCAAGCCGCTCCTCGCCACGCCCGGCAAGCCAAGAGCTAGCCGCCGCCGCCGCCCGATAGCCCTGCACCGTTCAGCGCCGCGCAAGCCACCCCGGCTCGCCACCTGCCCCTGTGAGCAGTGCGTGCTCATCCACAGCTTCGTCCCCTAGCTCTCGTCGCCACCACGTTCTCCTGCAGCTACAGAAAGACGGTCGCCGACGAGCTCATCCGCGGCCGCCGCTGAACCGCCTCGACTCGCCTATATAAGGAGCCCAGAGCTCATCCCCGCACGCAGGAAGTCCCAAGCCACCTCCCGAGGACCCCCTTTGGCAGCCAATCGACCCGGGGAGGCCTCCTTCCTCATCTCCGGCAGTTGCAGCCGCCGCCACTGCCCCGGCCAATTCGGCACCACCAGGGCCTCCCACTCTCCGTTCTCTCCATCGAGAGCCCCCTCATCCTCCCGTAAACCATTCCCACTACTCCATTTCGATCGAGAACCACCGCCGCCCCGAAACCACTTTTCCCCGAAGCTTTCCTCCGCCGAGGAGCTCGCCGCCGACAGCTCACGCCGTCCCCACCGACCCAACGACTACCAGTAGGATCGCCCTCGATCCGCGGATCCATCCCCGCCCTCCAGAGGCCGCGAGGAGCCGCCGCTCGCCGGCGTTGGTCGCCGGAGTTCCGCCTCCGCTCGGGACAAAGGGAGAAGGAGGAGGGCGGACTAGTCAAACCTGACTAGTGGGCCCTCTGGACCCACTGTCAGCGACCTCGTGTCTGTCCACGTGGTTAAGTGGAGGCGTAAAGCCTCAAGTACGCCTCCTCTGCACCGAAAGCGTATTTCTATCTGAAACGTTTTCTTTTCTGTTTTATTTTAAATAACAGATTTTGACCACAACTTTGACTGGTTATTAATTTTTAAATATAACTCCAAATGAGTTGATTCTTTTTCCTACCTTCCTCAAATTTGGTCTAGTTTATTTTAAGATTTATTTGAAAAATTTTCAAACAAATTTTTTGTACTATTTTTGAAATGTGTGTTAATTCAAATATATTTTCAAATAGGATTTTGGGGAGAGAGAAGAAACTTTCAAAAAGTTTTGGAGAGCACCCTGCCTTTCCACACATTGAAGGCAAGCATTCTGAATCCCGGCATAATGTTTTGGTGTGATCGTGGATACATTTATAACACCACCACATTTTGAAGGACTTGTTATTTCATCTGATATGATCATATGCATGGGTGCATGTTATTGATTTCCATGCTATTGGAAATGAACTCACTTGTGATGATAATCACCCTCATGTGCCTTGCATGCATACCGGCAGGAACCCGGGAAAACCTCTGCCTTGGGTAGGCATGGGTTTGTCGCTGGTCTCCGTCGGGACGGTTATGTCTGGTATGGCATGGTAAGGTGATATGAGAGGTGACTCTGTTGGATGAAATATATTCGTTATACTAATCATGCAGGGAATACTTGAACCTCCTGAGTCGACCTAGATCGAGTCTTGTTCCAGTAACCCCCATACTTGTTTCGTACTACCACTCGTCTCTACAGCAAGTAGAGTACGGTTCAGTAAGTTGTCAACCTCTTTCCAGCACACACCGTACAGAGAGGCCATGGTGGAAGGTACCGGTTGTAGCTGGTAGGCAAGCCACCTGGTCCGGGGGCATGGGTGTTTCCGGTTGGGACCGAGAGGAGAGGCCACCCCTTAGAGCGCGCGATATAAGTTTGATCCCATGCTACCCGAGGTTGTAGCCTCCCCACTTAGAGTTGCTTAACAGGTGTCGTGGGTGATTCCAGACACGTGTGAGTTAAGCTGGTGTGTGCAAGTTAGGTGTGTTTTCAACAAAAAGACCGTAGACGGAATTAGTCCCGATGGACTAAAGAAATCCGTTACTCGTGGGTAAAGAGTACATCCTCTGTAGAGAATAAACCTATTCGAATAGCCGTGTCCATGGTTAAGGATTTCAGTCTGGGATGGTCAGGTGTCGGTCCTAGTGTCGGTCTTCGGAGGTGAAACAGTTAACCAGAAATGGAATTACTACTTGTGACTTGTGAGAACTATGATTATTATTATTGTTGACTAACCCGTGATATTATTGTTATTATCGAGTATCTCAGGGATGGTTCTACCTCCGGGATATTCACTATGAATGTTTTCTTTTAAAGCCCTTTATGTGGTGTCGCTCAGACGCCCGACTGTGGCATTTCTTTTAAAGCCCTTTATGTGGTGTCGCTCAGACGCCCGACTGTGGCATTTCTTTTAAAGCCCTTTATGTGGTGTCGCTCAGACGCCCGACTGTGGCATTTCTTTTAAAGCCCCTTATGTGGTGTCGCTCAGATGCCCGACTGTGGCATTTCTTTTAAAGCCCCTTATGTGGTGTCGCTCAGACGCCCGACTGTGGCATTTCTTTTAAAGCCCTTTATGTGGTGTCGCTCAGACGCCCGACTGTGGCATTTCTTTTAAAGCCCTTTACGGGATGTCGCTAAGACACCCGACTGTGGCATTGCCTGTTATTTGGTTCATAAATTTTTATGCTACCATGTTATTGCATTTTTATAAATAACTTGCTTGCACGCATCAGAGTTTCATTTATCTTTTGTGACTGACGTCATGAGCATAAAATATTTTCAGCACATCATTGTTATATTATACCTGTGTTCACAATGTTTGCGAGTACATTCAAAGTACTCATTGGCTTGTCCCTGGCTATTGTCTTGGCCAGATTTTCTTGCACGGAGAGGAGCGACGCGATGCCAGCCTCGGAACCCACTCAATGGAGATAGCAGCCTCGCGAAGATAGGAGTTAACCTGGTCAGCTGTTCCCGTGGGAAATGGAGTCCCATGGACACTGATGTTTTACAACCCGCTTCCGCCATCAACCACTAGAAACCATTTGTTGTACTCATAGGCTAGAATGGTCTTGTACTACATATTTTGTATTTTTGCTTGGAATTTCTGTATCAAGTTGGAGCCTCATCAGCTAACAGTAATCCTGGGGCTGATGAGCACGACGGTCTTTTCTGGAAAATTTATTACCCGGAAAACCGGTCGTGGCAGACTTGGTATCAGAGCCAGGCTGACCATTGGCTAATCCTATCTTAGCCAGGTCGAAAAACTTAGGCAAACCAACCCACTAGACCATAGCCAAACCCCAGCCAAGCTTCTCGTGCAAGATAGCCACACAGTGACCCAACACCTTTTGGCAATCGGTGCCCAACCTATCAACCTAACCTGTGACTCATGCGCCAGTGACCGGCCCCTAAATAGTCCTTTCCCGCAAGCGTGCGAAGGAAGACTCCGCCCCCTTTTTCCTATAAAAAGGGCACGCTAGTCCCAACACAGCACCGCACAGCCGCTACCCCAAACCGAGCCACAATGCCTGGACCTATAGTACACAACGAAACCACAGCAACCAACCTTGGAGGTTTTGTGACCATCCTCGCAAACCTCACCCGTCGTGCCTACGCGTTAGAAGAGCCACCAGAATATGTTGTGTATCAAGGACCCATGAGCGGTGAAGACCGTCAATTCTGGGCCACTGTGCACATCTATGGTAGGGGTCTAGCACCCGAGTGCCCCTACAGGTTCACCGGAAGGACAACTTCCTTTGAGCCACAAGCCATCCAGCTAGCCGCTCGAGAGGCTATAGTTCATCTCAGGCACTTGTCGCCCAGAGTTAACTGTCGCTCGTTCCACTACTACCCCAGACGTGAAGGGTATGGTAGACCACCCCAAGTTGCCAACGGAGATCACGAGACAGACCCCGCATTGTTGCACCTAGTGCGCTATGTAAGTGCACTAGAGGCACTATTCGACCAGATCACTATTGATCTAATCGCAGCTCGTGGAGAGCTGGTTCGTCAAGCCCCGGCGAGAGGAGAAAATGAGCCCAACGCCGACAACCCAGTCGTGCTGTTTGGACAACCGATCGAGACCCCGAGATCTGCCCCAGCCATCGGCCAAGGTGCTGCGATAACCCCAGAAGTGCTTCGTCGCATATTGGGAGCACACTCCAACGGGGTTGTGGCCAACAATCCCCGCGATGGTCATCATCATTACCCCGACCCTGCAGTTCCTCCGCCAGCTCCGACTAATCCCGGCAGAGAGACGCGTGGAGAAACCTCGACATCCACCAGGCACGCCCGTTTAGACATAAACGAGGTAGACTAAGCCGTGTGAGTAGCACCGAGTTTCAGTGTATCCTCGCTTTGTAATCGTGCAACCGTGTACATTAACGCAGCCTGTCATTGTGCCTCTATAGCAGCCTTGCATTTTTGGTCAGCGCATAGTTGCACATTTTCCGGGCACAACTACCAAAACCAACCCGACGACAACCACAGTAACACGTCTCTTTATGAGATATGTGTATCTCTGACACTGACCCAACCTTTGGAGCTAAGCTGGCAAATTTATTACCTTTCACCACGGTAAAACGAATCCGGCTCCATTGCTATATAAAGGCCACCTTGTGACCTTACCCAGCAACCCTCACTTTGTGCACCACACTCACACTTTATCCTGTCATGCCGAGCCCCAGCATTCATCTGAGAACCCTAGATGCAACCCCAGGTAGCTTTGTCAAAATATTGTGGGATTTTACCCGCAGTACCATGGGTTCTACCCAGCCACCTCAGTACGAGCTGTTCAAATCAAGGATCACCCCATCCACCTCGGAATATTGGGCAGCAGTATACATCCCTCCCGTAGACTCCAACCAAGATCCAACGGAAGTTTCCTTCGTGGGGAAATCTATGCCAACCCCACACCTGGCCATAGAAGCTGCTGCGAAAGAAGCGATTGCTCGTCTTCGATCTGTAGTACCCTATGCCCGCGAACGAGGATATTATTACTTTCCGAGCCGTGCAGCACCCGGAGAAGTGACATCTTTTCCCGGTGGACGTATTGAGAGAGACCCAGTTCTGGCCAACCTTATCCAGTACATCATTGCTCAAGAGCATTTGAACCAGCGAGTGATGGATTATCTCCAGAGCCTCGCAGATTTAAATCCTCAGATTGCCATCGGCAGGCCACTGAGAACCGACTCGGAGAGACGCATACATCGACTGGTCAATCCACTTCCTCCGATAGAAGAGGAGTGTATTCCTTTACCAGAGACATTTTATCAGGACCCCGTCCAGTTACCATTTTCATTTTAGACGTCACTACTGTATTGTTCTTTGCAACATTTATTTATGTGGGTAACTTATGCGTGATACCCGGAGTTTGTACGATGAGTCAATTATTTGGCTTCTACTAGTGTGTGTAGTTTGTGTTGTGGGTTATGCTCCTTTTAATTAACTGTTTTCCCTCGCAAAATCCTGGAGTGAGATTTCTTTTCCCTGAGTTGCTACACCTGCCCTTTCTCACGACGTGGATTATTTAATTTCACACAGCACCACGCAGCAGACTCACAACCATAATCATTCAGACACATACACTGTTTGCAAAGCTTTGCAACAGCGTTACATCCAGCTAATCCCCCCTAACAGCAGTTAGCACCCGGCACACCTCCATCTACTCCTCATGATCACCACCACTACGGAGAGCCAACACCCGAGCCGCAGCGTCGCGATACTCGTCGAAGATCATCGCGCACAGGAGCACAGAGAGCCCCAGCAGTGTCGCCAGCCCTCCGCATATCAGGATCACAAACCAGTCCGGCATCGCCTCCGCCATTAGAGCCTCACCCGAGCTTCTGTAAGCAGTAATGGAGAAAGGAGGAGGAGAAGTGAGGCCAGGTGTGAGGAAGAAGAGAGAGTCACCCCGGCCGTTTTATAGCTCGAGCTCGGTGTACGGTGGGCGAAGTCCACCAACGCCGCTCGTCGCCGATCGCCGGTGTTCGGAGTCGAATCCGCGAGCAGTGCTGACAGCGCGTTGGCCCGCGAGGTGAGTGCACGCTGCACCGGCAGCTAGCACGCCGCACACTACCACGGTATGGCCTAGATGTCCTAGGAGTTAGGCATCGCCGGTGGAGAAAGCGCGAGAAAGCGCGCGGGAGAGAAGAGGTAGAAGGAAGAGCCAGAGGGAGAAGAAGGGGAGACTGACAGTGGGCCCCGGTCCCACCTGTCAGCCAGAGAGAGCACTGTACTCTCGGGTACGACCAGCGTATATCTAAATTTAGGAGTTATTCTAAATTTTTATCCAGCATAGAAATCACCCGTTTTTGTCCCGAACCGTAAACTCTTCCACGCAGCCCCAGTTTTCACACTGTGGTTTTTCACCACTTATTGCCCTCTCACTGTAGCCACATCTTTATTGCGTAATTATTTTCTTAACACCGCTTTTAGCAAATCTCGAGGACGAGATTTTTTCTTAAGGGGGATAGTGTTGTGACACCCCAAAATTTGGCCTTGTTTTAGTGAATTAAAATTTTTCCAGGAATTAAAACTTTGGATTTCTGAGCTCCATTTTTATTTTTAAATCATTTCCTTCCCTATTATGATGAGTTTTTCCCAGAGAGAAAACTTTTCAAATATGTTATTGGACTTGTTTAACCTCTCAAGAAAAACTTTCCTTCTATCAGTGTAATTAATTAAATAATTAAGTTGCTTGATCTTTATTTTTTTTGAAAATGGTTTTTCAAGGTTATATGGCCATTTTTGAACTGCAACCATTTGATATATTATTATAAAAATCCAACCAAAGTTTGGAGATATCATGTGATGTCTCTAAATCACTTTTGTGCAATAATATATTTAATACATTGCATATTTTGAGCCCTACATTCAATTTTTCTTCTCTGGTCCAGAGTGCATTTTGCACTACAACCTATTTAATTATTTCTTTGAAACTTCTACCAAAATTAGGGGAGGTCAGTAGGAGCCTATTATTCCACTTTGTGCAAAAACCTATTTATATTCTTTGAAAAATTTGAGTGAATCAACCTCATCTTCATTCTGGACCAACTGGATGGTTTGTACAGCAACCATATTTTTGCTTGCTCTTTAACCCTTGATTCTTTCTCCTACTTGTAGTCCTCCATGTTAAACCCTTAAGTCCAGGAGCATGCACCATTTGGATCATTTTTGGTTCATGAAATAATGCTATTTATTTCCTGTCCAGAATTGAAGTTTTGTAAAACTTGCACTAACAAGTTTCTTCTTTTGGCAAACTAACCTCACCACTCTCTCTTGCATCTAAAGAGACCCCCATCTGGAGTTTTTGGCCACCCCAAGACCTGCCTAAGTGCCCTTAGCATTTTGTCAAACACCTTATGGACATGATCAGTTTTGACATGAGTTTTGGCATTGCACTGTGAACTTGCACCTTCGATCAAACAAGCATGTCCACTAGACTCCCCGTTTCTCCTAACCTAGATCTGTTAATTGCCAGTCTCAACCAAGCTCTGTAGCATGCTCTAGCATTGCGTCGAGCACGTTCCGTGCACGCCCGGAGCGCGAGCAGAGCGTGCGTTTGGCACGCACGTGCGCCGAGCCGACACGCTGGCCCCCACGGCTTTGGCCCGCTCTGCAGAACCTCGCCACATACTCCCCTTCTCACCACTACGCGCCAAGCCGCTCCTCGCCACGCCCGGCAAGCCAAGAGCTAGCCGCCGCCGCCGCCCGACAGCCCTGCGCCGTTCAGCGCCGCCCAAGCCACCCCGGCTCGCCACCTGCCCCTGTGAGCAGTGCGTGCTCATCCACAGCTTCGTCCCCTAGCTCTCGTCGCCGCCACGTTCTCCTGCAGCTACAGAAAGACGGTCGCTGACGAGCTCATCCGCGGCCGCCGCTGAACCGCCTCGACTCGCCTATATAAGGAGCCCAGAGCTCATCCCCGCACGCAGGCAGTCCCAAGCCACCTCCCGAGGACCCCCTTTGGCAGCCAATCGACCCGGGGAGGCCTCCTTCCTCATCTCCGGCAGCTGCAACCGCCGCCACTGCCCCGGCCAATTCGGCACCACCAGGGCATCCCACTCTCCGTTCTCTCCACCGAGAGCCCCCTCATCCTCCCGTAAACCATTCCCACTACTCCATTTCGATCGAGAACAACCGCCGCCCCGAAACCACTTTTCCCCGAAGCTTTCCTCCGCCGAGGAGCTCGCTGCCGACAGCTCACGCCGTCCCCACCGACCCAGCGACTACCAGTAGGATCGCCCTCGATCCGTGGATCCATCCCCACCCTCCAGAGGCCGCGAGGAGCCGCCGCTCGCCGGTGTTGGTCGCCGGAGTTCCGCCTCCGCTCGGGACAAAGGGAGAAGGAGGAGGGCGGACTAGTCAAACCTGACTAGTGGGCCCTCTGGACCCACTGTCAGTGACCTCGTGTGTGTCCACGTGGTTAAGTGGAGGCGTAAAGCCTCAAGTACGCCTCCTCTGCACCGAAAGCGTATTTCTATCTGAAACGTTTTCTTTTCTGTTTTATTTTAAATAACAGATTTTGACCACAACTTTGACTGGCTATAACTTTTTAAATATAACTCCAAATGAGTTGATTCTTTTTCCTACCTTCCTCAAATTTGGTCTAGTTTATTTTAAGATTTATTTAAAAAATTTTCAAACAACTTTTTTGTACTGTTTTTGAAATGTGTGTTAATTCAAATATATTTTCAAATAGGATTTTGGGGAGAGAGAAGAAACTTCCAAAAAGTTTTGGAGAGCACCCTGCCTTTCCACACATTGAAGGCAAGCATTCTGAATCCCGGCATAATGTTTTGGTGTGATCGTGGATACATTTATAACACCACCGCATTTTGAAGGACTTGTTATTTCATGTGATATGATCATATGCATGGGTGCATGTTATTGATTTCCATGCTATTGGAAATGAACTCACTTGTGATGATAATCACCCTCATGTGCCTTGCATGCATACCGGCAGGAACCCGGGAAAACCTCTGCCTTGGGTAGGCATGGGTTTGTCGCCGGTCTCCGTCGGGACGGTTATGTCTGGTATGGCATGGTAAGGTGATATGAGAGGTGACTCTGTTGGATGAAATATATTCGTTATACTAATCATGCAGGGAATACTTGAACCTCCTGAGTCGACCTAGATCGAGTCTTGTTCCAGTAACCCCCATACTTGTTTCGTACTACCACTCGTCTCTACAGCAAGTAGAGTACGGTTCAGTAAGTTGTCAACCTCTTTCTAGCACACACCGTACAGAGAGGCCATGGTGGAAGGTACCGGTTGTAGCTGGTAGGCAAGCCACCTGGTCCGGGGGCATGGGTGTTTCCGGTTGGGACCGAGAGGGGAGGCCACCCCTTAGAGCGCGCGATATAAGTTTGATCCCATGCTACGCGAGGTTGTAGCCTCCCCACTTAGAGTTGCTTAACAGGTGTCGTGGGTGATTCCAGACACGTGTGAGTTAAGCTGGTGTGTGCAAGTTAGGTGTGTTCTCAACAAAAAGACTGTAGACGGAATTAGTCCCGATGGACTAAAGAAATCCGTTACTCGTGGGTAAAGAGTACATCCTCTGTAGAGAATAAACCTATTCGAATAGCCGTGTCCATGGTTAAGGATTTCAGTCTGGGATGGTCAGGTGTCGGTCCTAGTGTCGGTCTTCGGAGGTGAAACGGTTAACCAGAAATGGAATTACTACTTGTGACTTGTGAGAACTATGATTATTATTATTGTTGACTAACCCGTGATATTATTGTTATTATCGAGTATCTCAGGGATGGTTCTACCTCCGGGATATTCACTATGAATGTTTTCTTTTAAAGCCCTTTATGTGGTGTCGCTCAGACGCCCAACTGTGGCATTTCTTTTAAAGCCCTTTATGTGGTGTCGCTCAGACGCCCGACTGTGGCATTTCTTTTAAAGCCCTTTATGTGGTGTCGCTCAGACGCCCGACTGTGGCATTTCTTTTAAAGCCCCTTATGTGGTGTCGCTCAGACGCCCGACTGTGGCATTTCTTTTAAAGCCATTTATGTGGTGTCGCTCAGACGCCCGT
>NC_041385.1:713540387-713549892 GCF_002162155.2 Triticum dicoccoides
GCTCAGACGCCCGACTGTGGCATTTCTTTTAAAGCCCCTTATGTGGTGTCGCTCAGACGCCCGACTATGGCATTTCTTTTAAAGCCCCTTATGTGGTGTCGCTCAGACGCCCGACTGTGGCATTTCTTTTAAAGCCCTTTATGTGGTGTCGCTCAGACGCCCGACTGTGGCATTTCTTTTAAAGCCCTTTACGGGATGTCGCTAAGACACCCGACTGTGGCATTGCCTGTTATTTGTTTCATAAATTTTTATGCTACCATGTTATTGCATTTTTATAAATAACTTGCTTGCACGCATCAGAGTTTCATTTATCTTTTGTGACTGACGTCATGAGCATAAAATATTTTCAGCACATCATTGTTATATTATACCTGTGTTCACAATGTTTGCGAGTACATTCAAAGTACTCATTGGCTTGTCCCTGGCTATTGTCTTGGCCAGATTTTCTTGCACGGAGAGGAGCGACGCGATGCCAGCCCCGGAACCCACTCAATGGAGATAGCAGCCTCGCGAAGATAGGAGTTAACCTGGTCAGCTGTTCCCGTGGGAAATGGAGTCCCATAGACACTGATGTTTTACAACCCGCTTCCGCCATCAACCACTAGAAACCATTTGTTGTACTCACAGGCCAGAATGGTCTTGTACTACATATTTTGTATTTTTGCTTGGAATTTCTGTATCAAGTTGGAGCCTCATCAGCTAACAGTAATCCTGGGGCTGATGAGCACGACGGTCTTTTTTGGAAAATTTATTACCCGGAAAACCGGTCGTGGCAGTGCGCGGATGCGCACGCGTCTCCGTCGCCCAAAAGAGGTAGAAGTACTCCCTCAGCTCCTGCACGCCGAGATGGGGGGAGAAGATCGCCCGCTCCTTCCGCAGTGCCGCGAGCCGCTGCGCCTCGGCCGACTTCACGCCCTTTCCCTTGTCGGCTTTCGGAGCCATGGCGGAGGTGGTGGGGGAGGTCGACGGCGTTGGTGATGCTGGTGGCAATGGGGGGCGGAGCGCTGCTCTCTCGGCTTCGAGAAGAAGTGGGGCGGCGGAGGTTCGTGAAGATGGAGTAGTAGCAACCAGCGAGGGGGAATGAACTGCCCCTGTTTCCTCTGCTTATAAAGAGGGATGGGGCGGACGTTTCGCCCTTCCGAATAAAGAACCACCCACGATCTCTCCCACGACGCCACATTCAACGCGTGCCGTTAGGGGAGAGCGTGGTGGATACGGAGCGAGATTCGGCGTGGCCCAGTCCGCGTGTGCCCATGCCCTGCCTTGGGCCTGGCCCAACAGCGCTCGGCACCGTGTCTGGCCCAGGCCCGGGGGCTCCTGTCGATGTACTAGAATAGGGGTACCCTAGTACCCCGAACTTGTGCACGGGCAGTTGCAGCACCCCGCGGCAAGGCTTGCCGGGCTAACACCAAGATCCTCCGTGGTTCCCTTGGAGCCATTCAAGAACAAAGTATTTAAGCTCAGGAGACAAGGCCCCAGCAAGAGGAGCTTGCCGGGAAAGTTAATCAAGGCACTTCAAGGAACTTGCCGCGACGCGCCATGCGCTCCGGCAAGGCAACAAGGCCCCGGCAAGAGGAGCTTGCCGGGAAGACCAACCAAGGTACCTCGAAGCCCAGTGAGCGACAAGCTTCCGGACCCGACAAGATAGCAGCAGCGGCAAGGCGCTTGCCGCGGCAGGTGGCCACTCTGTGCCCACGCTCCAGCTCATCCGCCAACGTGTCGCTCTGGGGGCCTCTCCAGGCGCGCGTGGCGGGAGGCTGTGCAGCCAGCGGTGCGCAGTGGCATGCGAAGCTAACAAGATCGCCATCGTGGTGAACGGTGGCGCCCCTAACGGTCCCTTTCTGCACTGTTTGGGCGACTCAGACGGGCATTTAATGCCCTTGTCCCCTGCCGTCAGGGTTAGGTAGGGTGCACTGTACAAGTAACTGTACCAACCACCTCACTTTTTACATTTGTACCCTTCTCTGCGTTGCCACCTGTCGGTGACCCCTTTAGCATATAAAAGGAGGCCCATGCGCAACGTAGAGGGGGTTCGGTTCGGTTCGATTCATTCGTAACCCAGAAAGACACTACGCTCTCTCTCTCTCGGGAGCAAGAACACAAGATAATAGAACCAGACAAGCAGCAGTAGGAGTGTTATCTCTCCGGAGAGCTCCGAAGCTGGGTAAACTGCTCGTGTGCTTCGCCTCGATGTGCTCTTCGTGCGATCTCCGCCCCTCGCCGAACTGAAAGGGGCCCGGTCCGCCGGCCCCATAGGTGTTCGTGGATCAGTTTCCCCGACAAGAAGCACTCAATTTCAGGCTTCGGTCCAGCTTTGGGCTTCTTCACGGGAGTGACAACTTGCTTGCCATTCTACTTGAAGTTTCCCTTTCTTTCCCTTTGCCCTTTTCTTGAAACTAGTGGTCTTGTCAATCATCAACACTTGATGCTCTTTCTTGATTTCTACCTTCGTCGATTTCAACATCACGAAGAGCTCGGGAATCGTTTTCATCATCCCTTGCATACTATATTTCATCACGAAGTTCTAGTAACTTGGTGATGGTGACTAGAGAACTCTGTCAATCACTATCTTATCTGGAAGATTAACTCCCACTCGATTCAAGCGATTGTCGTACCCAGACAATCTGAGCACATGCTCATTAGTTGAGCAATTCTCCTCCATCTTTTAGCTATAGAACTTGTTGGAGACTTCATATCTCTCAACTCGGGTATTTGCTTGAAATATTAACTTCAACTCCTGGAACATCTCATATGGTCCATGACGTTCAAAACGTCTTTGAAGTCCCGATTCTAAGCCGTTAAGCATGGTGCACTAAACTATCAAGTAGTCATCATATTGAGCTAGCCAAACATTCATAATGTGTGCATCTGCTCTTGCAATAGGTCTGTCACCTAGCGGTGCATCAAGGAGATAATTTTTCCATGCAGCAATGAGGATAAACCTTAGATCACGGACCCAGTCCGCATCATTGCTACTATCATTTTTCAACTTAGTTTTCTCTAGGAACACATATAAAACATAGGAAGCAACAACGCGAGCTATTGATCTACAACATAGTTTGCAAAATACTATCAGGACTAAGTTCATGATAAATTAAAGTTCAATTAATCATATTACTTAAGAACTCCCACTTAGATAGACATCCCTCTAATCATCTAAGTGATCACGTGATCCAAATCAACTAAACCATCACTACAAAATAAATACACTTCGGTGATGATACGAGTTTGTCACAGTAGGTCACGTTTTTTGTCATGCATGTACATCCATGACGATTTTATGACAGAATCAAGATAGTCATACCTGTGTTGTCGTAGAAGTGTTCCATGACATTACCAAAATTATCATCACGGAAGTGTCCACTTCCATGACGATAAATCGCGCGTCATAGAAGTGCTTTCGTCAAGGGTGACCGACACGTGGCATCCACCGTAACGGAACACCGTTAAGCTATCGGGTCGGGTTTTGGATCCAATAACCCGTTAACAGCCCCGACCAATGGGGATTTTCCACGTGTAAAATCATCATTGGCTGGAGGAAACACGTGTCGGCTCATCGTTGGGACAAATGTCATCCACTCATTGGACGGAAGGCGCCTATGATACGTCGACACGTGGCACGACCCAACAGAGGCCCATTCCTATGAAAAGGCCGGCCCGTTTGACTTGGTCAAAAGGTGGCGGGCCGGCCCATGGAAAGCCTATTAACGGCTTGTTCGCATATAGCCCATTTACAGCCCGCTAACCCAAGGCCCGTTACGCCCTATCTGAATTAGGCCCAGTAGCGTCATCTGGGCCATCCAATATGATTCCAGCCTGTTTTCGCTTCTGGCGCATGTATGGCCCATGACGCCTTTCGGCCCATATGAGGCCCTATGTAACTCTTGGCCTATTAACGGCCCACGGTGGAACTAGCCCGTAATGAACAGTGTATGACTTTACACCCATTAACGGCCCGTGGTGAAACTGGCCCGTAATGAACAGTGTATCACTTTATACCCATTAACGGCCCGTTATTCCGTTAGGCTGTTTCCAGCCCATGTTATCGTTCGGCCTTCTCAGAGCCCATTTATTCTTGGGCTCATTTCCAGCATTCGTTTACTTGCGACCCGTTACTGTCATTCTCTACTTGTGGGCCAAATTCAGCCCATGGTTACAGTCGGCCCGTTTGTGGTCCGTTAATACATTGGGCCGTTTTCATAGCGTCATCAAATACGGCCTATTAACGATGGCCTGTTATGGTCGGCCCATGAACGGACGATTCCAACTCTAGCCTATTTACGGCCATAATGCGGTCTGTTTGGCCCATGTTTGGCCAATCAACCATACGACCCGTATAAGGCCCATTGATGATACGACCCGCAGAAGGCCCATTGTTTCTACGGCCCATAGAAGGCCCATTGTTTCTACGGCCCGTAGAAGGCCCACTATTTCTACGGCTAGTAGGAGGCCTAGTGTCACTACAGTAAATATTAGCCCATGGTTATTGTGGCCTAGTTTAAAAAAATAGGTTATTGCAGCCACTAGCTAACCGCGGAAAAAGAACTGCAATGACTACAAGCAAACAAATAAACAAGACAACAAGGAAATAAATAAGCAAGCAACTAACGCTAGGCTATCACGACTATTACACATATTACATCCACTAGGCATCAAAGTTTGCCACCAGTGCAAATATAGGGAACAAAGCAGCATATCATATATACTGGCTGTCAAAGTTGGCGACCAGCACAAATAAACGCCGCAACAAAACAATCCATAACTGAAACCACTTCAAAAGATCTCAAGAAACAATATCCTGGGTACCCATAATACTGGCAAGATGCTTAGCAAGCTTATTAACTTTCTCTTGTTTGGCGCTTAAATCCTCCAGCGCTTGCTGTTGCACCAGAAAATATGCATCTGAATTCTGCAGGGACTTCCTCAGTCCTTCAGCTTCCTGTCGCAGCACATCTAATTGATGTCTTTCAACTTGAAGTTGAGACTCAAGAAAACAAACTGATTCACGCAACGAGTTCGAAGAGCTTGTGCCAACAGTAGTGGCCAGTAACTCAAACACTACATCAAGACAGGACTTTTGGGTTCCCTCATTGTCATCAAGATAGTTTTTATCAGCTTTCTTGGAGACCAACATGGATGTCTCACTATCTTGAACCTTATCTGCATTACTTCCTTTACCATTGGATAATGCGATACTGTTCTCCAATATTTTGTCTGCATTCTAAAAGAGAAACAAGCAGACACATCACATGTTTACCATGTTGTATATGAAACTCATTTTGGTAAATGAGTTCAGTAGTAAAGTGGACAGGATAACAACATGAAACAAACATATATCTATGTACCATGGTCACTTTACGGTCTATATCATTCTAGTTTTTGTTGCCAAATCAAGATAGAGACACAGTTCAAATAATATTTGTTCAAGACAAAGCAGAATAGACAGAATATAAGTGTGGGTAACTATAGAGCAATAACAACACTTGTAATGTGCATGACATGAGAACATAACTGTTTATCCAATTGAAACTGAAATCAACATAGAGCAGTTTACAACAGCAAACCAGTTAAAGAAACAGGTTTAAAACATACCTGTTATGCCATTGGAGTTTCAATTCCATCCTTCAAATTTGAAAATAGTTGGTATGAGTAAATATAGTAATGCAAGAGCAAAGGAGTATGAACCATAGCTACAGAACCTGACCTGAGAACAAATCTTCTTCTCCTGTAATTCGGATTGGTGGTCCTCGTGCTTTGGGCACTGCAGTTCCCTTACTAATTGCTCGTGTTTGGGTGCTCTGTGGTGGAGATAGTGTTGTGTCAACTGGAACTGGGTTACTATTTGCCGGGGTTGGGGTTAGAAGGGGTGTAGCTGGTTCTCTGTCCAACTGGGTAGGGGTACAATCTGCGAGAGTCTGGGTTATGTGTGGTGGATCTGGTCCTTGGGCAAGTACAACCGTGGTTCTATCTGCATCAACTAGTAGCACTATCTTTTCTGAAGACTATGTTGTTACTCCCTTAGATGCTGCCATCACGCTCTCCAGTTCAAATGGCTGACAAACAAGAAAAGTAATTGAAAGTATAGACATTGTATGATAGACAGGTGCAATGGATAGTGGGGAATGAAAGAGGGCATGAAATAATTCATATTTATGTTGTCTAACCAAACAGGATAGCATGACACAATTTCACATATATGATGTCTAACTAAACAGGATAGCATGACACAATTTCACATTATGATGGCTAACTAAAAAAGATGGAAAGACATAGTTCAAAATATGAGACTATGTAAACAAGATGACATGACATAACTATATAATGTGTTTATTAAATAGGTTGGCATGCCATAATTCACATACATTCACGGATAGAATGCCATAATTCAAAATATGATGACTGTAAACACTAAACAGGATGAGATGATATAACTATATGATGTCTTTATTAAATGGGTTGCCATTCCATAATTCAGATAGATGATGTGTATGTACTATGTAAACATGATGGCGTGATATAATTCAAATATATGATTTATATAGTAAGTAAGTAAGCAGATGGCAATCCATATATGATGTAAAAACTAAGCAATGCAAGACAACATGCATGACATGGGTAATATAACCCTGCCAAGTTTGAGCATAGACCTCAGGGGGGAAATAGGACTGGTCATCAGTCTCTGAATCCTCCTCTGAGGAGCTCTCTATAACCAGCAAGATGTCTACTTCAGCAGGTAGCATTGTCTGCTCTGAATACCTTGTTTTCACTCCAGATACTTCCATCACTGCTTCAAATGGCTGATGCACAGGAAGAGTAGTTGAATATACAAACATTGTCGACAAATGGAACACGTAATACAAAAAAATGATAGCATGATATAATTCACATACATGATGATTGGCTAAACAGCAGGCATTGCATAATTCACATATATAATGCCTTTGCAACAAGATAGCATTGTATAATTCACCTATATAATGTCTTGCAACAAGATGGCAATGCATAATTCACATATATGGTAATTAGACACTGAACATGTGGCATTCACACAAAGCATGTCTAAACTAATCAAATGACATAGCAATGCAAGACACCATACGCACGATATGAGCAACATAACCCTGCCAAGTTAGAGCATACACCTCGGGGGGGGGGGATAGGAATGGTCATCTGTCTCTGAATCCTCCTCTGAGGAGCTATCCGTAACCAGCGAGATATGCGCTTCGTCAGATAGCATAGTCTGCTCTGAAGACCTTGTTTTCACTCCAGAATTTGCCATCACCGTGTCAAATGGCTGATGCACACGAAGAGCAATTGAATGTACGAACATTGTTGACAAATGTAATATGTAACAAAAAAAAGGATGGCCTGATATAATTTACATATAAGATGACTGGCTAAGCAGGATGGCATTGCAAAATTCACATATATGATGCCTGGCTAAACAAGATGGCGTTGCATAATTCACATAAACGATGAATAAACTAAACAGATAGCATTCACATAAAGGATGTCTAAACTAAGCAGATGACATATTTGATGTACAAAGTAAGCAATGCAAGACACCATATGCATGATATAACCAACATCAGCATGCCAAATTAGAGCGAAGACCTCAGGGGGTAAATAGGAGTTGTCTTCTCCTTCTGAATCCCCCTCAGAACAGATATCTTCCTCTCGATTACAATCCGAAATGCGTGGAGGGGGGCTGCCTTTGCGCCTACCATGGAGCGACGTCTGCATGAAATTTTATTGCCACACAAGGCTCGTCTCTTTTGCTCTACATGTTCAGTTCCATTGTTTACAATAACTGTCATGCATAGGAATAAAACATAGCGAGGTTATGTAAGGAGTGCATGAAGAAATCCAGAGTGATGGTAGCAACCCGTGGATAGACCCAAAACCAATAATAGTAGGCAGATAATGGCTTCAGTTAAGAAATACAGATAATGGCTTCTTTACTGTTTGTTTCCCGCCCAACATGAAACTCATAGTAGACACCGGAGATTAACCAGATAGTAGATATATACTATTGATAGCGGCCCCGATATGTACCCCACAACCATTTAAAAACTCAAGTTTGACCATTAGTTTGGAGCTGACTCAGAGTCTAATCGGTGAACAGGATGATAAAGTAGCATGTAATATTAAGCGATGCATAACGTAAGCAGGCACGAAAGAGTGCGACCTCTCTTGCGGACCCGTGTAGTCCTCGAGGTCATCTGCTCGGTTGATGATGGTAATGTAGTTTTCATGGCTGCCAGCGGCGGGGAAGAAGATCTGAGGCGGCGAAAGACAGTTTGGAGGCCGGATCCCTGCTGTGCTGGACCCTTCTGTCGTTGGAGCAGCTGATCTGGGGTGGATGACGGCGCAGCAGGAGCGGGACAAACCACGCAAGGTTTTCTTTGACAACTATCTGTAAGAGAAGTAATTCTGTAAGGGCTCGTTTGAATTGGAGGATTCCAACAATGCATGGATAGGAAATAGACATGAATAGGATAGGAATGCACGTGCAAAACAGAAAATTTAAAAACACACGATTTCTACCAATCTAGGTGTTTGATTCACAACAATGGGAAGATCACATGATGCAAAGAAGCATGGTGAGATTAAGTCAAACCACAAGAAAATGTATGGTTATAATGCTATTATGCTACTATCTCTTAGTCTTGTGCTTCATGAATAGGAATTTGAAAAGGAGGACAAGTGAAAATTAAAATTCCTATGTTTTTTCTTTCAAGGAGACACTAAAGGAACAAATCCGTGTGCTCAGCGGACAATATATATAACAAGTAGAGTAAAAAAGAGATGCAACAAGTGTACAACCTCTTTGGCGAAGCCATGTCGATCTCAGCGTGATTGGGTTGGCCAGTGAGGATGCTCCGGCTGACTTTGCTGTCGGAGGAGGGGAAGAAGATCTTAGGCGTCTGGAGAAGGAGCCCGAGGTACTGCTCCACTGTGATGGAGGGTTTCATCGTTGGAGCAGCTCCAGTGAGTTGTACGACGCCTAGGCTGAAGCAGGACAAGAGAGACAACGAACAACGTTAACCTGAGTGGAATTCTAATAGCATCTCCAATACATGACGTAAAATACATAACCACAAAGTGCTAGATGTAAAATACATCAGCTGCTCATCTCTGAACTTAACTGTCGAAACTGAACTTAATTGTCAAAACTGAACTTAAGTGCCGAAACTGAACTTAACTGTCAAAACTGAATTTTGCTGTCGAAACTGAATGCACTAGCAAGGTGAGGCTACACATCGGTTGACTGACTTTTTCATCTATGGTCAGTCGATTTTGCAGCTGTTGAATATGAAATCAAGGGCCTACGATTCATCTTCAACCTCCACCCCCCTGAGCCGCCAGCCACCACCGGCCAAATAGCAGCTCCCCGCCGCCCGCGGCCGGTGGTGCGCTGCCCCGCCCGCCCCAAAAACACTCCCCACCGCCAGCCCGTCGCCGCCCCGGCCATCCCTCTAGCCCCCCCCCCCGTGTCAAGCTT
>NC_041385.1:713550260-713553191 GCF_002162155.2 Triticum dicoccoides
CCATCCTGAACCCTAAGATAGATAGTGGGGTACCTCTCCTGCGAGCCTCCCTCCTCGCTGCGGCTGGTTCTTCCTTCACCCCGGCGAGCCCCCCCCACCCTCGAAAAACGACTGACCCAAAAGTCGATTCAGTTGACTGAAGTGTAGCTAAATCGGAGCAGCATTGCAAGCAAGAGCAAGAGCGAGAGCAGCAGCGCGAGAAAGAGCAATAGCAAGAGTAGACCAGGCAGGAGACCGAGAGCAAGAGCAGAGCAGCAGCGCGAGCGAGAGCTAAAGCAGTAGCAACTCCTACTGATGTGGACGTCGCTGCCGAGGGAGCGACGATGTGGAGGAAGTGGCCGGGGACGCCGCCGTGGATGGAGTCACCCCGTGTCGGCTCGGGACCGAGCGCCGACAGCACCATGAGATCAAATCAAGAAGAAAATGCGGCGATTAGTGTACAACCTCTTTGGTGGCGCCGATTAGGCCGCAACTTCATCCGAGGAAACGGTGATGATGATGCTCTTCTAGTGGTGCAGGTGAAGACGGCGGTGTGGGAATGAAGGTGGTGCGAAAGATGAGGGGAACGTCGGGGCAGATCCTTGGAGGTGGAGGACGGGGTGGCTGAACCAGCGGGACGATGAGATCGACGACGGATCCTCATCCGGTACGGTTGATGAGGGACGTCGGGGTGTTGTTGTGGACGACATCGTCGGGGAAGAGGCTCCGGCTGGGTGGCGGACGGAGCAGGGTGTGGGGTTTCATCGCGGGTTTTCGTGGCCTCGGTGTACGAATGGGTGGGCGGATGGGATGGCAGTGGGGAACCATGGCTTAGAGACGCGCTTGTCCGAAATGTGGGGTAAGTTACGAAAGTAACCCCACCGATATGAGGTGGTTCTTTCGATTCAGGGGTACCATGCGCATTTCGCGTGTCGGGATTTCACAGGAGGTGGGAGTTTTCGCGCGCGTTGTAATTTCGGAATAGCAAGTCGCGGGTTGAGATGGAGGGAGTTGTCGGAGCACAACGAGACAAAGATATATCTTAAATATTTTGGGCTAACAAGGCGCGGGTTGAAATTTCCGGACAAGCCTAACGTGTACTGTACCGAATCAATGCACACTACAAATGTCATTCAAAACTTTGAATTCATGTTATGTTCAATTAAAATATTTCGCTACGTGTATAATGCATGCAACCTACTACTCAAATGAACGTTTTAGTGCATTCCAAATGTATATACTACCGCTTCAATATGAACTAAATTTGAATTCGTTTCTCTATTTGAATAAGATTTACAGTAATGATTGTTGTGAAGTCAAAGCATTTGAATTCATTTATCTATTTTAATAAGATCTACAATCATCATTATTGTCAAGTTAAACCATCGTTTGTGTATTATCTTTGATTAGTCTCGAGTTACATATGAACTATGTGTACTATATGAACTCGAACTAGATTTTTTGAATCCACTTTATTTTGATTTCAAATCACATTACATTTCTAGCTCTAGCTAGATATTCATAATCTAAACCATGTCTCATATGTATAATGTGTTTATCACATTATGTATGGTGCCCCGCCCCCCTACACCTACAAGTATTTAGATGTGAGTTGCAAACACCACACATTACCACAAATTCAAATAAAATGTGAGAATGTTCGATATATAGTATTGTTTAGATTGTTCGATATTTAGTTGTAAGTTGCAAACGCCACACATTATCACAAATTCAAATAAAATGTGAGATTGTTTGATGTATAGTATGGTTTAGATTGTTCGGCATTTAGCTGTGAGTTGCAAACACCATGCATTATCACATTATGGTATAACATGTGCACATCACGTGTATCACCGCTATATTCATGCATGCAATGTTTAAAACACTATGATCTCCTATTCAAATATATGAATCCGCTTTCATATCAAATTATGATCTTTGTTAGTCTCTTACACCCACACAATCCTCTAACCTTTGTAGCTACCACTAACTTTCTCTCATGCATGCACACGCCCTCCTCGCCCTCCCCCTCCCTCGGCATTCTGTCCACCAGGCACATTCATTTTTTTCGTTAGGTCGTTCTCCCAGAGTCTCCACAACTCCTTTCCGACACACACCAATTAATAAACCTCTCCAACGATGCCTGCCTACAACATACACGCACACCTTCAATCTTCTCCTTTATGTGTCCTTGCCTCGTGTCTCTCATACGGTCAGACGCACGTGTAAACTCTCGCCCCTCTTTTCATCGATCTCACAACCGCACACTCCTCCCCCTATCTAGCTAGTAGTTGGGCCTCGCGCACCACCTCCTAGCTCCATTCTCTCTGTCTATCCGTCCCGCTGGGCCTTATTTGCCTCTAACAAATGGACGTACACCGACCGATCTCTCGCTATACATATAGCTAGCTAGGTCCTTATAACTCGTTTTTACCCACACGTCGATCGATCTACCTCATTAGTTGTGTCTCTCCCTTCCTCCGACAAACAACAATTGATCTACCGATCTAGTTAGGTTTGCTTACCAAACACATGGTTCCCCTTCATCATCCATGGGTGCGTCCCGACAGATCTATCACGCACAGGCACACACAGAAACACATCCCCACTCTTATTGATAACATTGCAGTTCCACCCTCAGTTTGTCTAGTAGGCCTCTCCCACCATCTCCGAGAAGAAACTCCATCACCCATCCAGCACTCTACCCCTCTCCCTCCCTCTCCCTCCCTCTCCCTCTCCTCTCTCTCTCTCTGTCTCATCATATTTCCCGTCCTTCAGTTATGTATGGATGTCAACCAATCTCCCTCAAGACATAGCTGGGTCTCTCCTTCTCAATATATATATATATATACGAGTCGTTCTACCTCTATAGTTAGGCCTCTGCCTATCCCTCCCCCCACCCCCTCCCCCCACACACACCGAGAGCGCTCTAGTCATGTCTCCCTGCCACAC